>NW_027418143.1:0-34817 GCF_009905375.1 Apium graveolens
TCTCAAGAAAACTAATGCCAGCCTTCAGCCTGTGATTTTGTACAAGTGATTTCTGTATAATTACTTGGTCGCACTTAAGTAAAAGTTGATCAAAAGTTACAACAAAGTTTGTAAATCATAAATTGATATTGTTATGACATTATTTATTAAAAATCTACAATATTTTCCTCTTGAATCATCGTGGTTGAACATATCATCCATTGGAAAGTTATCATCTAACTCGTCTAACATAACAACTTTCGACATCTTATCTCTATGATCTCGTATATACCATCTTTCACCATCATACAAGAACATGAGATTTTTGTGAAAATAGGGCCTTTAACGACCGCAATTTTGATCGTTATAAGGCCTAACTTGGTCGGTATTTAAAAATAATGACTCGATACCGTGACGGTCAGATTTCTACTCGTTATTTACTATTTTTAGTCGAATTTTATGTCGACTAACCCAGACTACTGCCATGTGTGCAACTAATACCAACACCTGGTGTTACATACCTTAGGATTTATGGGTAAAATATTAATACTTTAAGCGTCAAAAGGTCCAAAAGTCTTTTAAAATTTATCAAACAAGTTTTCAAAAGTTCACCTACCGATATTTCAGTTTTTGAATAAAATCTTTTATCTTTTATAGCCACTGATATTCCAAACACATCCTAAGCTAAGGCTAAGGGCAACCTACTACACACATAAAGAAATTACATACAATTTAGCAAAAAAAAAAATTATGGCAATTCCCATAAGGTTGAAGCTGTTAGCTCTCAAGATTCCCAGGACAATATACACTCATTCCATAAATAAAGTCATCAAAACTAATGCAATGTGTTCTTCTTTTGTGACATTTTTATTTCTTATAATGTTGTTAATCATATTTTAGGGCCACCCTTTACTCTCCCATGGAGCTCAACCATTCCCCAAATTCATCTTTATAAACATTTATGTTCACAAATTTGTTTTTATTCTATTTCTTTGCATCTTTGTCAAATATTAAACAATCGTCCTTTTTATTTTCTAAGATATTGTTTTCCTAATTTTCTTCCAACCCTCCTTTTTTGTGCCTAATATATATTTTATGTTAATTGTCTTCCATGTGAATTCATGAGTAAAATATTACAAATTGACGAATAATTTATAAATTTTACCCTTTATCTTTGGGTGCATGTATCAGTCTGATCTCATTAAATTCAATAGCTCGATGGGAAATTTGAGGAAATAGCATAAAAGAGTATCAGAGGAGGTAGTGTAATCCTTGTGATATAATACATATTACGGGAATAATACTGATTTTTGACTGACAAAATAAGTGGGCTATGACCAATTTTGGTTGAAAATAAGCCATTTCCTACCTATTTGCTTTGTTCGAACGAGTCAAGTGGAAAATAATGAGTCAGTCATTTATAATTGCCAAAATTGACATAAAAATCGCTAATTTATGACTATTTTAGTTTCTTAAATTTTGGCCCCACAAAATGGCATGACTGTATTAAGGCAAATGTGAGCCAACACCTAGACACGTAACCACATGAGATAACTAACTAACATTTTTAGCTTCTTTTATTTTTCAAGTTACCATGTGATGCTCCAACTTTTGCTATTTAGCATGTTGACGACACAACCCCCAACGCATCCCTCCACAGCCCCCAATTCAAATGAAGCCTTACAGTGCGAGCTAGGACACACCATTGGAAACAGACAACACTCATGCTTATTTGAATATAACAAAAATAAGTATATTAATCACATACCTTAGTATTTATGGGTAAAATGTTAATACTTTAAGCGTTCAAAGGTCAATAAGTCTTTTAAAATTTATAAAACAAGTTTTCAAAAGTTCACCTAACAACATTTAGTTTTTGAATAAAAAATATTTTGTCTTTTTTTGCCACTACAATTCCAAACACATGGTAAGCTAAGGATATAAGCTCGTGCTACACATATGAAGAAATTACATACAATTTAGCAAATAAATTTTTTTGTAGCAATTCCCATAAGGTTGAAGCTGTTAGCTCCGAAGATTTTCCTCTTTATTATTAAAATTTCCAGGACAACAAACACCCATCCCATAAATAAAGAGTGGTTCGGGAAAGTCATCAAAACTAATGTAGTGTGTTGTTCTTTTGTGATGTTATTAATTTCATGAAATGTTGTTAATCATGTTTTATGGGCCACCCTTTTACTCTATCATGGAGCTCAACCAATCCCCAAATTCATCTTTATAAACATTTATGTCATATAAGTTTTTATTCTATTTCTTGGCATCTTTGTCGAATATTAAACAATTGTCCCTTTTTATTTCTAAGATATTTTTTCCTTATTGTCTTCCACCCCTTCTTTTTGTTGCTTAATATATTTTTTGTTAGAGGAGGTTGTGTAACCCTTGTGATAAATATAGTATGGGAAAAATACTGATTTTCGACTTACAAAATAAGTGGAGCTACCACTAATTTTGGTTGAAAATAAGCCATTTTTTACCTATTTGCTTTGTTCAAACGATTCAAGTGGCAAATAATGAGTCACTCATTTATAATCGTCAAAACTGACCTAAAAATTGCTCATTTATGACTTTTTTAGATTCTTAAATTTTGGCCGCACAAAGGGGTGGCTGTATGGAGGCAAGTGTGAGCCAAGGTCGAGACACATAAGCACATAGGATAATTGATAAACATTTTAGCTACTTTTATTTCTCAAGTTACCACCTGATCATCCAACTTTTGCATATTTAGCATGTCGACCACACATAGGCATTAAAGTACAATTAATGAGGTATCATCGCGTCAAGTCACAGGCCTCACTACAAACTTTGAGGATATCTACATACAATATAATTACACTTTAAAACCATATTATAATATTTTTTATAATATTTTGTAATATTTAAAACTTTAAGGCATGAGTCGTATATTTTATTTAACTTTTTTGTAATTTTGTTTTGACGACACATTAATTACCTACGTAATTATGATATTAAATTTATTTTTTTATAAGGCAAAAAGTACCTATAACATGACATATATGCTTTTACTCATCACATTTGTTTAACTTTATAAAAAAATAATTTTTAATTTTAATCAAAATTATATTTGAAATAATACATTGTATGGTTTTTAGTGAATATTATAACATTTTTTTGGAACAATACAACCTTTTTTTACGAAACCCAATAAGGTGTTACGTAAAATATAATATTATCTCAAAAAATAACTAACATGAACAAATTTACAAAAAAATTAAACTACATAAAAAAATGGAAAATTTTTTAAATAACATTTAAAATTTGGTGAACACAACAATTTTTCTACACAACATTATAAACATACTCTAAAATTTAATTATATTATCTTTTCGATCATAAAAGTAACTAAAACATAAATAAAAATTAATATAATTTTAAAAGTGTATTCTTGAAAAAAAGAGAGACGATAGTTAGATAATATATACACAAAGTAACACGTGCATGTGACTAGTTTCTAATTTTAAAGAATTCTTTACACAGGTTTACGCGTAGGTGATCAGGTTGTGGGGTTTATGCGCATAATCCGAACCGATATTAAACCGACTCAACCGAAATTGGAATGTGGTTTGCGATTAAATTTCATCTACCTTAGAAATTCGCAGTTTATGGGTTGATTTTGGTTTAACTTTATCACGATCTGATCCAAACCGCATCAATTTACCAACATATATACACATGATTTTATACTTGTGATTATACAAAGTAAAATAATTATGTCTAATAATCAAAAACTAAATTTGAGTTAGATCTCATCAAATTATCATCAACTCATCATATGTTTCAAAGTATTTTATATTGTTTTTGCATTACATTTGTTGTTGCAACTAAATTGATCAACATGCTTATTAAACGTAAGTTATTTGCAATTAATACTAGTGATTTACTTTACTATGAAAGATTTCATAATTATACTAATAATTATGTAAATTTTAAGTGAAAACGTTTAAATAAAAGAGATGTTATTTTATTCACCGAGTTCACTACTAAAAAATGTAATAAACCGTAAAAATCCGCTAAACCGAACTGAATGGCTTGGTTTTACTGCGATACGAGGTTCGGGTTGGTTTGAATGTTTTTAAAAACCACAGTTATACGGTCTGGTTCTGTTTTAACATGTAACCCGAACCAAATCAAACCGCGATCACTTATATTTACCCCTATATATAACTATATATTTGTATTATATATAATGTGTTAAGTTTTATGTCTTGAATTTCTAATATTATACTCCCTATGTTCCAATCAATTCTTAATATTTGAAATAGAGTGCTCGACACGCATTTTGAGGCTCTTATATATTATAGTTACATAGCTTATTTTTAAGATTTTTTTTAATAAAATTTGAACATTTGATTTTTTTTCCAACAAAAAAAGTTTTTAAAATAATTTATGTGTGTATATATATATGTATGTATATATATAAATTTAGTCAATGAATGATATATAATTAATATATATATATATATATATATTTGGTCAATGAATGGTATATTTTTTAAACCACTTTTAAAACCTTATAGGTGTTTGGAATAATACTTTAAAAAGATTTTGTAGAAGTTTGTTACTAATTTTCCAAGAACACAATAAATGTGTGGTGTTCGACAGTTACGATTAAATTTCCTTAAGAATGTGTTGATCTTGATCGGTAATGATAGCCCAAGGGTTTTTCTCCTTCCACGACTAATACAAAACCCGCTCAAAATATGTAATATCAATAAAATGGCACAAACGACATAACATACCTATTTCGATATGTAGTATCAAACATAACATCACAAAAAATTTTATTAGATATCAAAGAACAAGGATCAACCCATATAAGACCATTCAATTTTTTTTCATCAAGTAGAATTCTAATGAAAAAATTCCCATCACTTTTTTTAAGCGATACAACAAATGCAATCTCGCTTGAGCATCATTAACACCCAAGTCACCCTTCCTAAAATCATGTACCACGTTTTTTCAATGTTGGCCATCAAAACCTACTTTTCGTGCTCATTCGTGCATCTTGTCAAAAATATTCATTTGTTATCTCAGTTGGACACCTGAACATGTAAGTTCTTAATTAAATTCCTTTGGGCCACCGTTACATGTGTTAGAAAATTGAATATTTGGAGCTTTATTATTGTAGGCTATTTACATAATTTTAAAAAAAATCGAATATGGATCTATGCAATTTTCTTAGTGTAATCTATTGAGAAAGAAGTGAAAAGATACTTCTTTCTGTGGATTATATGTGTTTTGTATGGTCTAAGTTAGGATTAAGGGCTAGAGATTCTTCCTCAAGACCTTGAAACAAAAAGAATCATTCCAAAGGCCTTCAACAACATAGTCAAGGCCTTGACAGAAACAATCTTAAGGTCTTGACACATTCAATTGTGATATTAAGGTATTGAGTGTCCAGAGTGAAAGTCCTGATCTTAGTAGGCACATATATATATATATATATTAATATGTAAATATGATTAAGGATTATTGTTATGTAAATAATGATAATTACCCCTCTAATATATATATATATATATATATATATATATGATGCTATATATACTCCTTGACAGAAAAATAAAAGAATAAAGGGAAATGAGAAGAAGCTTAGCTACATCTCTTTTTCTCTCTACCAAATATACATACATATACTTAGATTTTCGGAGAATTGAGGTGTGATTGTTGTTCAACTTTGTCTGTATGTGACAGATTTCTGTGTTATTGTTTTATCCTAAAAGTGAATTCGTGGCATCCTAACACTACATAGATGGGGCAAATATCTCTTCAAGATCAGTCATGTCTTTTGCAAGATTTAGTGACTCAGCTATTATACAATATTAAATACAATATAAATAAGCTTTCTTTCTCGTTATTGTTTAATATTATTATTTTTATTTATCAAATCTGTTTGACCATTATGACTTGTTTTGTTAGTTGGTTTTTATTGCCAATTCTTGAACTACAATTTATTTTAAATATAATTACCCTATTGTTGCATGTGTTAATATTTTCCAATAATCTAGAAGAGATATTTTTATTATATTCTACTAATCGTGTAGTTCAAGATGGTGAACAAAACTATTTTATTTCTAGTGGTTAATTTTTTGCCGGTACTATTGGTACTGTACCCTTGGGCCACGTATCGTTTTCCATACTCCATTAATCTTTCAGGTATGCTTGAAAAGTTTAGTGGAGGTTCAGGTTTTTCTATGTGGTAGAAAAAGATGAAATTATGGTTAACGATTAACGGTTTATGGGCGATGATATAATATAACCCATATGTTGTTGATCTTGATTTAATTAGATTTCTTAACCACCAAAAATTCCTTATCCAAATACCCCAAAACTTTCTTTGATCCTCCTACTAAACCTTTTATCCAAATTAAAGTTTTCACTTTCTTGGATTGTGAGTGTTAGTGTAAATGAATTTGGGGAAGAAAAGGAAGAGATTTTGGTAAATATATAGAGATGACTCCTTTAAAATTACTTATAAATAAATATTTAACCATGGTTAACAACTAACGAGATAAATATCCACTAATTTCTAGAATTGTCTAGGAAGTATAATTTATATATATATTCTAATATTTAGTTATCATTCTTTCTAAATTTACTAACAATAATAGGATAGAAGAAAATAATATATAATGATGATAATAATAATAATAATAATATTAATAATAATATTAATGATGATGATGATAATAATAATAATAATATAATAATAATAATAATAATGATAATATTGGCACACATACAATTTCTTAAATAGAAAAAAAATATAAATAAAATTTGTACTCGAAATAATCGCAATTCGAGTTTTTTTTATCATATTACTAAATAAATATAAAATTAATTAAAGAATAATTACTACAACACAAATCTTAGGATATTCAAGAAATTTATTAATGCAATATTAGGATTCCAAAGCTAACACTTATTTTAGCTAAATAGATAGCTACACTCACAATTATTTTCCCCATAAAAAATTTCATTATAAAATAATCAAATAACATGATTATAAGAACTTTTAAATTCTTCAATACACTCGGTTATAATTATAGAATAATAATGCGATTCTTTATTTTTCAGAAAATAAATAATTGTTTAAATACTTTCCGAGAACTTAATAATCTCATACCTATTTAAATCCCTACAAAATATTTAATATATTTAAATATCATTGGGAATTAATTAATCAATAATACTCTAATAAACTAATCGATGTTCACACTTGCGATGTTCACACTTGCGATTCTAAAAATTTAATCATAATTAAATTAATTCACACACTTATGTTAAATCATAAATCGCGATAACAAGAGTTACTTAAAATTTCTCGGGCCTTACAATTTTTGAGCGGTTTATTTACTACGAATTTTGCAAGTTAGCTCGCAAAAGAAAAATAATCCTTTAAAGATCATTTTAAAAATACTTGGTCATTATAATAAATCTAACAATCATTTTTAAAAAGTCTCTATAACTATAATAAAACAAGTTTTGAGATTTCAATATAATCTGCTGATTTTATATAAATATTTTATGACCAAACAGACGTTATTTTTTAAACTATAATTCATTTAAAAATATTTAAAAAAATCCGCTAACCACAAAATCAATCACATATGATTAGGATAACATATATTCACCTTCTCAAGCTTGGAAAATCTCATATCCACAAAATTTTTATTTAATCTCTATTTATATAATTATTCTTCTTAATTAACAATCAGAAAATAATTTAATGGTCCGCCAAATTTGAATATTTTAACTCGACTAATCACATAAACACATAGAACTCTTTTTATGTTTTACTACATTTATATTTTCCTCTCGATTTTCTTTCCTTAAATAATTTAGAATATTTGACTCGTCAAAGTGGAATGAATTAAATTTTAATATTTATTCACTATTTCACAAAAATTATATAAAACCACATAATAAACAATTTATTGACATAAATATCTATAGGGAAAATCTCATATAGTACATTGTGAGCACAATTGTTAGTATGACATCAAAGTGCCCCCAGTATTGATGTAAACAAAATATGGGTTATATTGCTCATATGGCAAAAATATGAGCCCCCCTATTAACCTAGAGTTACCTTATGGGAACATGTGCTGATTTGGCTTCAAATACTATGAAACACCAACCTATGATGCATGAACAAGTAGTGTTTGAATATTGGTATAATAAAATAATTTTTGGGTATTAAAAAGGTATTGTGTGTATGTGTCACATGCCACGGCCCTACTGACAATAAGAGCTTAGTGTTGCCTTTCACCTTTAGCAATAATATTTAAGATGATATCAATAGCAAAGAAGAATTGCCTATAAACAATTGGGGAGTCGTGTTAAAAAGTAATGGTAATTAGAAATTAACTCAAGTAGTGGGGAGTGGGGACTTACCAAAAATTATCGATCTAAATACAAAAGTACAAAGGTAAAAGACTAAATCCACTAACGAAGATAAGAGTTGATTCCATAAAAGTATTTATATATGATTCTTAATCTAACAATAGTAGTTCTCGAAAACTCAAATGACGATATATTGAGTCATTCTACTTGAGATAGAGTTAGAGTTGTTAGGAAGAAAAGGGAGATATTCAATCTTTCGGAGATGAGACTCATATGTGAGGTTATGGATATAACGATACAAGTCAGAGATCACTTCACTCTCGTGAACTCTTCCCTCAAGAAAACTAATGTGAGCCTTCAGCATGTGATTTTGTACAAGTGATTTCTCTACAATTACTTGGTCGCACTTAAGTAAAACTTCATC
The DNA here is from genome assembly GCF_009905375.1 of Apium graveolens. Lineage (NCBI taxonomy): Eukaryota > Viridiplantae > Streptophyta > Magnoliopsida > Apiales > Apiaceae > Apium > Apium graveolens. Next base: position 8,789 of record NW_027418143.1, read on the forward strand.
AAAAGTTGCAACAAAGTTTGTAGATCAAAAATTGATATTGTTATAACACATTATTTATTAAAAATCTACAATATTTTCCTCTTGAATCAGCGTGGTTAAACGTATCATCCATTGGAAAGTTATCATCTAACCCGTACAACATCAATAACTGTCGGCATCTTGTCTCCTATGATCTCGTATATACCATCTTTCACCATCATACAAGAACATGAGATTTTTGTGAAAACAGGGCCTTTAATGACCGCAATTTTGATCGTTATAAGGCCCAACTTGTTCGGCATTAAAAAATAATGACTCGATATTGTGACGGTCCGATTCCCTACTCGTTATTTACTAATTTTAGTCAAATTTTACGTCGACTAACCCAGACTACTGCCACGTGTGCAACTAATACCAACACGTGGTGTTACATACCTTAGGATTTATGGGTAAAATATTAATACTTTAAGTGTCAAAAAGTCAATAAATCTTTTAAAATTTATCAAACAAGTTTACAAAAGTTCACCTAACAAAAATTCTATAGCAATTCCCATAAGGTTGAGGCTGTTTCCTCTCAAGATTTTCAAACTGAGTTTCATCTTTGTTATTAAAATTTCCAAGACAACAAACACTCATCCCATAAATAAAGAGTAGTTGGAGAAAGTCATCAAAACTAATGCAGTGTGTTCTTCTTTTGTGACATTTTTAATTTCTTGTAATGTTGTTAATGATGTTTTATGGGCCACCCCTTTACTCTCCCATGGAGCTCAACCATTCCCCAAATTCATCTTTATAAATATTTATGTTCACATATTTTTTAATTCTATTTCTTGGCATCTTTGTCAAATATTAAATAATTGTCCCTTTTTATGTTCTAAGATATTTTTTCCTAATTGTCTTCAACCCCTCCTTTTTTGTTGCTTAATATATTTTTGTTAATTTTCTTTCATGTGAATTCACGAGTAAATATTACAAATTGATGAATAATTCATAAATTTTACCCTTTACCTTTGGGTGCAATCTGATCTTATTAAATTCAATAGCTCGTGGGGAAATGAGAGTAAATAACATAAAAGAGTTTTTAAGGAGGTAGTGTAACCCTTGTGATATAATATATTAAGGGAAAAATACTGATTTTTGAGTGACAAAATAAGTGGGCTATGACCAATTTTGGTTGAAAATAAACCATTTCCTACCTATTTGCTTTGTTCGAACTAGTCAAGTGGTAAATAATGAGTTAGTCTTTTATAATTTTCAAAATTGACCTAAAATCGCTCATTTATGACTTTTTTAGTTTTTCAAATTTTGGCCCCACAAAATTGCATGACTGTATTGAGGCAAGTGTGAGCAACGCCAAGACACATAACCACATAAGATAACTTACTAACATTTTAGCTACTTTTATTTCACAAGTTACCATCTCATGGCCCAACTTTTGCCAATTTAGCATGTCGACCACACAAGTGTGTTAATAATTAGTTTTTTGACATTAACTGACCAGCTTCTTAAGAATTTAGTAGCTTTTATTGTTGAAGTTGGTTGTAAATAATATATTGTTGGGAGTATTTCAACACTTTTTTCTGGCTTTTGGTTGTTTATACTATATTCAAAAGATATTCTTTGGTCGATATTCTAATTTTCATATTTCATGTTGAATCATTTTTATTGCATATTTTACACAGACATCACATGGAAACATAACAACGCATATGTTTTAATGATGAAAACTGAATACAAGTATGCAAAAATCCCTTTCATAGTCACTCACTTCAAGAATATGAGTTCATTTGTTTTTGAAGTAAGAAAATGACTTTATTACGTGCTACAATTCTTTGGTGCAATTTGTACTTTTATTAAGGGCTTGAATTCTTTGGTACAATTTGTGAGTTACGCATTCACCATATGTTAATGTTTTATTTTAATTACCAAAATGAGTGTAGTCAAAATTCAAAAACTCTTTTGCTACATAAAAAACTCAACATTCTACTTTTATGTAAAATATAGGTGTGAGATTAAATTATTTAATTTTGAAATATAATTATTACTTCATAAGCTAGTGGTTGATAATTAATTAATACACAGGATCAAATATATATAAAAATTCAATTAGTTGAATAGTTTGTGATGAGCAAACCCAAGTCAAAGAAATGGAAATAATTTAGGACTACATTTACCTTTGTCATGCTTGAAATAATAAATTCAAAAACTTTCCCTCATATTTATTACTAATGTGTCAAGTACACAACAAATATATAATGTTGGGGAATTGAGATTAAATTGTTCGGGTAATGGCTTGCTCTTTATCGTAAATGGTAGCCCAGAGTTCTTCGCCTTCCACAACCTCTAGCCAAGTACCTAAAACTCTCTCAGAACTTATCTTCAATTGATCCCACATGAGTGCAAATTCGAAAATTAATTATTGGTTGTGATGGTTCACCGGGGTGAATTGCACAAACGCTATAGCATACCTATTGGTTGGATATGTAGGATCAAAATCAAATACGTCCCTGAAACTTTTTTAGGCTATCAAAGAGCGAGGATCAACTATTATAAGACCCTTCAATCTATGTTTTTCATTAAGTAGAATTCTAATGAAAAATTCCCGCCACTTTCTTCTATTAAGGGATTCAACAAATCCAATATCATTTGAGCATAATTAACACCCAAGTTGTTCTTCCTAAAATCACGTACCACATGTCATTAATGTTATCCATCAAAACCTACTTGTTCAGCTCCTCCGTGCATCTTTTTAAAAACATTAATTTGTTGTCTCGGCTCGACAACCAAAAATATAAGTTCTTAATTAAATGTGTTTGACCTTCGCTTACATGTGTCAGAAACTTGAAAGTTTGGAGTTTTAATATCGTAAGTTCCTTACGTAATTTTCAAAAAATTTGGATATGGATATAAGTAATTTTCTTAGTGTAATTCATAGAAAAATAAGTGCCATGATGTTTCTTCATGTGGAGTATATGTGTTATGTATGGTCTAATCCAAGATCAATGGCTTGAAATGCTACATCAAATCATTGACATAAAAAAGAAGCATTATAAAGGCCTTAGTGACAAAATCAAGACCCTCATAGGAACGATCTAAAGGCCTTGAGTGACAGAGTCAAGGCCTTGACATATTCAGTTGCGATCTGAAGGCCCTAAGTGTCCAGAGTCAAGGCATTGATATGAGTAGACATATAGATATATTTATATTATTATCTAAATAAGAGTAAGGATTATTCTTATGTAAATAATATGAATTAGGCTTCAAAATATTTATTTTTAAATTATACTATATATATGTTCTTTGATATAAAAATAAAAGGATGAAGGGAAAGGACAAGAATCCTTGCTAGCCTCCCTTTTTCTCTCTTCCAAATATAAAATATATACATAGATTTTCGGAAGAATTGAGGTGTCATCATTTTTGAACTTTGCCGGCCTGTGACGGATTTTTCTATTGCTGCATTAACCTAGATGTTAATTTACGGTAGCCCAGCACAACATAGGCGGGGCGAGTATATCTTCAAGAACAGTCGCGTCTTTTACAATATTCTTATATGATATTAAACCTATAATATAGATAAACTTTATTTCTTGTTATTGTTAAGTATTGCAATTTTTGAATATCGAATTCGTTTGACCTTTGTGATTTATTTTGTTAATTGATTTTGATTACCTATTCTTAAATTATGATTTATATCGAATATAATTGCCCAATTACGTCATTCAAGATGGTGAATGAAATTGACTTTACTTCTCGTGGTTAACCTTTTGATGGTACTGTACCCACCATTAATTGGGCCACTTAATGATTTCCACGGCCTATTAATCTTTCGGGTATGTCTGGCAAGTTCGATGGGGGTTTTGATTTTTCTCGTTGTTAGAAAAAGATGAAACCATTGTTAACAGTCAAGGGTCTAGGGTTGGTGATGCAGTATAACCTACATGTTGTTAATAAAGATAAAGTCGAGACTATAACAGCTTATGTTATGTGCACAAAGAAAGATAGAATGGCAAGGGCACAATTCTTGCAGCCTTAGCTTACACTTTATTTCATGTTTATTTATCAAAGGCCTATAATGGTAAGGTTTTGCGAAAGATGCTTGATTGGACACATAATATTGTCTCGCGAGGTCAAAAAAGGTATCATGTGTCTAAGTTCCTTGACTTGAAGCTTATAGACTCTAAGTCCATGACTGAAGAGGTGAACAAATTTTAGAAGATTATACATACTTTAAAGGAGTTCGGTGTGGATCTTCCTAAACAGTTTTAGGTGATTTATATGATTAAAAAACTTCTGAAGTCTTGGGAAGAGTTCTCTCTTTTCATGATAAAATACAAGGGAGAGATTACTTGGACTAGTCTGATGTTGGATATCTGTATGCAAGAGCAACACAAGTCTAAACACGGTCATTTGATGCCGGTTATAAGTGGGAGTGTGAAGATAAACATCGTGACAACTGATCAGAAATGAAAGCTAGCTAGTAAGAAAAGTAACAGTAACTCAGACAATGAAAAGAACAAGGCTAAAACCAAAGATAAACAAACCATGTTAGTCTTGTGGACAGATAGGTCATTGGAGTAAAGATTATTCTAAAAAAATCTGATGTAGTGGCTCAGGCAAATACCTTGATTGGGACTTCAACCATTGTTGTGCCTATAGCTAATATGGTTATTGGTGAAGCACATGCTTTTGTAATCAATGAAGGGTATGTTACCAATACACCTATAATATTATTTATTTATCTTCCTAAAGAGTGGTTGATTGATACTGCAACTAATGTGCCCATTTGTGCTGACAAAACTCTATTTGTATCTTATCAATGGCTCATAAAAGGACAGTGACTATGGGGAATGCTAGTGTTGTAGGCGTGTTCTATCCCTGATTAGAGTGCACCATATTCCTAATATTCGTAAAAATATTGTTAGTGGATCTTATTTATTAAGGATGATTTTGAACTTTTTTGAAGTGTAACAGGTGCATGTGACTAGTTTCTAATTTTAAAGAATTCTTTACAGAGGTTTACGCGTAGGTGATAAAGTTTCGGGGTTTATGCGCATAATCCGATCCGATATTAAACCCACACAACCGAAATTGGAATGTGGTTTGCGATTAAAGTTCATGTACATTTATACTTTCCTCTCGATTTTCTTTCACATAAACATAAAACGAGTTCTATGTGTTTATGTGATTAAAGTTTAAACAGACATTTATACTAATATTCCAAACACATCATAAGTTCAGTCTAAGGGCTCCTACTACACATATGAAGAAATTACATACAATTTAGCAAACCAAAAATTCTATAGCAATTCCCATAAGGTTGAGGCTGTTTGCTCTCAAGATTTTCAAACTGAGCTTCATCTTTGTTATTAAAATTTCCAAGACAACAAACACTCATCCCATAAATAAAGAGTAGTTGGAGAAAGTCATCAAAACTAATGCAGTGTGTTCTTCTTTTGTGATATTTTTAATTTCTTGTAATGTTGTTAATCATGTTTTATGGGCCACCCCTTTACTCTCCCATGAAGCTCAACCATTCCCCAAATTCATCTTTATAAATATTTATGTTCACATATTTTTTTAATTCTATTTCTTGGCATCTTCGTCAAATATTAAATAATCGTCCCTTTTTATTTTCTAAGATATTTTTTCCTAATTGTGTTCCACCTCTCCTTTTTTGTTGCTTAATATATTTTCTTTTATAATTGTCAAAATTGACCTAAAATCGCTCATTTATGACTTTTTTGGAAAATTGCATGTATTGAGGCAAGTGTGAGCAACGCCAAGACACATAACCACATAAGATAACTTACTAACATTTTAACTACTTTTATTTCACAAGTTACCATCTGATGGCCCAACTTTTGCCTATTTAGCATGTCGACCACACAAGTGTTTTAATAATTAGTTTTTTGACATTAACTGACCAACTTCTTAAGAATTTAGTAGCTTTTATTGTTGAAGATGGTTATAAATAGTATATTGTTGGTAGTATTTCAACACTTTTTTCTGGCTTTTGGTTGCTAATACTATATTCAAAAGATATTCTTTGGTCGATATTCTAATTTTCATATTTCATGTTGAATCATTTTTATTGCATATTTTACACAGACATCACATGGAAACATAACAACATATATGTTTTAATGATGAAAACTAAATACAAGTATGCAAAAATCCCTTTCATAGTCACTCACTTCAAAGAATATGAGTTCATTTTTTTTGAAGTAAGAAAATGACTTTATTAGGTGCTACAATTCTTTGGTGCAATTTGTACTTTTATTAAGTGCTTGAATTCTTTGGTATAATTTGTGAGTTACGCATTCACCATATGTTAATGTTTTATTTTAATTTTAATTACCAAAATTAGTGTAGTCAAAATTCAAAAACTCTTTTGCTACATAAAAAACTCAACATTCTACTTTTATGTAAAATATTGGTGTGAGATTAAATTATTTAATTTTGAAATATAATTATTACTTCATAAGCTAGTGGTTGATGATTAATTAATACATAGGATCAAATATATATAAAAATTCAATTAGTTGAATAGTTTATGATGAGCAAACCCAAGTCAAAGAAATGGAAATAATTTAGGACAAAGAATTTGATTCCAATTAGTATTATATATGGTTTGCATTTTATATATATAACATAATATGTAGTAATAACGAAAAATTACGATTCCAATTTGTGATAGTTATGATTAAATATAAAGTATATACTTTTATACTTTAGAATTTTTCAAGTCAATACTTTACTAGTTTTGAATAAAAATGCGGATATATATATTAATTTATTTAATTAAATATATATACATCATATTATATATATATATATATTGTACTTCCAAATTAATATTTTTCACATATCTCCAACCACATCTCTTCTCAATGAATGGTATATTTTTGAAATTACATTTACCTTTGGCATGCTTGAAATAATACATTCAAAAGCCTTCCCTGATATTTGTTACTAATGTGTCAAGTACACAACAAATATATAATATTGGGGAGTTGAGATTAAATTGTCCGCATAATGGCTTGCTCTTTATCGCAAATGGTAGCCCAGGGTTCTTCACCTTCCACGACCTCTAGCCAAGTACCTAAAACTCACTCAGAACTTATCTTCAATTGATCCCACATGAGTGCAAATTCGAAAATTAATTATTGGTAGTGATGGTTCAGCGGGATGAATTGCACAAACGCTATAGCATACCTATTGGTTGGATATGTAGGATCATAATCAAATACGTCCCTGAAACTTTTTTAGGCTATCAAAGAGCGAGGATCAGCCATTATAAGACCCTTCAATCTATGTTTTTCATTAAGTAGAATTCTAGTGAAAAATTCCTGCCACTTTCTTCTATTAAGGGATACAACAAATCCAATATCATTTGAGCATAATTAACACCCAAGTTGTTCTTCCTAAAATCACGTACCACATGTCATAAATGTTATCCATCAAAACCTACTTGTTCAGCTCCTCCGTGCATCTTTTTAAAAACATTAATTTGGTGTCTCGGCTCGACACCCAAAAATGTAAGTTCTTAATTAAATGTGTTTGACCCTCGCTTACATGTGCTAGAAACTTGAAAGTTTGGAGTTTTAATATCGTAAGTTCCTTATGTAATTTTCAAAAAATTTGGATATGGATATAAGTAATTTTCTTAGTGTAATTCATAGAAAAATAAGTGCCATGAACTTTCTTTATGTGGAGTATATGTGTTATGTATGGTCTAATCCAAGATCAATGGCTTGAAATGTTACATTAAATCATTGACACAAAAAAGAAGCATTATAAAGGCCTTGAGGGACAAAATCAAGATCCTGATAGGAACGATCTAAAGGGCTTGAGTGACGGAGTCAAGGCCTTGACATATTCAGTTGCGATCTGAAGGCCCCGAGTGTCCAGAGTCAAGGCCTTGATATGAGTAGACATATAGATATATTTATATTATTATCTAAATAAGAGTAAGGATTATTCTTATATAAATAATACTCCCTCCGTCCTTTTCAATTGTTTACATTTTTTAGAGAGTGTCCGACACGTATTTTAAGGTGCATATAAAGTATAGTTCTGTAAATTTTTTTTACAATTTTGTTTTTCTGAATAAAAATTAAAACACTCAACTTTTATTCAGAAAAAGAAAATTGTAAAAATAAGGTACAGAACTATAGTTTTTATGCACCTTAAAATGCGTGCCGGACACTTCCTCAAAAATGTAAACAATTGGAAGGGACCGAGGGAGTATTAATTAGGCTTCAAAATATTTATTTTTAAATGATACTATATATATATGTTCTTTGATATAAAAATAAAAGGATGAAGGGAAAGGACAAGAATCCTTGCTAGCATCCCTTTTTCTCTCTTCCAAATATAAAACATATACATAGATTTTCGGATGAATTGAGGTGTCATCATTTTTGAACTTTGCCGGCCTGTGACGAATTTTTCTATTGCTGCATTAACGTAGAAGTTAATTTAAGGTAGCCCAGCACATCATAGGTGAGGCGAGTATATCTTCAAGAATAGTCACGTCTTTTACAATATTCTTATCTAATACTAGACCTATAATATAGATAAACTTTATTTCTTGTTATTGTTAAGTATTGTAATTTCTGAATATCGAATTCGTTTGACCTTCTGAAGTTTTAGGTGATTTATATGATTAAAAAACTTCTGAAGTCTTGGGAAGAGTTCTCTCTTTTCATGATAAAATTGAAGGGAGAGATTAGTTGGACTAGTCTGATGTTTGATATTTGTATGTAAGAGCACCACAAGTCTAAACAGGGTTATTTGATGCCGGTTATAAGTGGGAGTGTGAAGATAAACATCGTGACAACTGATCAGAAATGAAAGCTAGCTAGTAAGAAAAGTAACGGTAACTCAGCCAATGAAAAGAACAAGGCTAAAACAAAAGATAAATAAACCATGTTAGTCTTGTGGACATATAGGTCATTGGAGTAAAGATTATTCTAAAAAAATCTGATGTAGTGGCTCAGGAAAATACCGTGATTGGGACTGCAACCATTGGTGTGCCTATAGCTAATATGGTTATTGGTGAAGCACATGCTTTTGTAATCAATGAAGGGTATGTTACCAATACACCTATAATATTATTTATTTATCTTCCTAAAGAGTGGTTGATTGATACTGCAGTTAATGTGCCCATTTCTGCTGACAAAACTTTATTTATATCTTATCAACTGGCTCATAAAAGGACAGTGACTATGGGGAATGCTAATGTTGTAGGCGTGTTCTATCCCTGATTAGAGTGCATCATATTCCTAACATTCGTAAAAATATTGTTAGCTGATCTTATTTAGTTAACGATGATTTTGAACTTTTTTGAAGTGTAATAAAGTAGTTATCACTCAAACTGGTGTAATCATGGGCAAAGGTTATTTTTCGGATGTTTAATTTTTTATTAATGTTGAGCCTATGATTAACGGTTTGGTTAATGAAATTGTTGCTTCTTGTGTTAATTACATTGAATCAACTAATTTTGGGCACTCTCGTCTTGGTCATTTAATTTTTGGTTCTCTAATGAATATGATAAATTTGGAGTTGATTCTAGAGCATGCAATTAGTAACAAATCTAGGTGTCCAGTATTTGTCTCTTCTAAAATCAATAAGAAAACCATTTCATAATGTCGTAAGAGATTCTGAAATTTTGGATTTAGTTCATACTGAGATATGTGAATTTAATCACTTGTTTAATAAAGATAATAAATGATATTTTATTACCTTTATTGATGATTGTAGTAGATACTATTATTTTTATTTGCTTAGATATAAGGATGAAGCACTTGATAAGTTCATTATGTATAAAAGTTAGTCATTTTTATCTTCTAAAAAGGTTCCGTCTATATTTCTTGTATTTTTGATATTTTTGTAGGCTTTTGAATTGGTTTAGTTTTAGATATTTTTTTATCTACAACAATATAGAAATGATATGGGTGGAAAAAGATATAAACTTGATATGGTATGAGCTTTTCATCCCAAATGTACAATTAAGTATTTCAAATGTATAAGATGACCCCATAGCATTGCAGTACATAGTATTTATGTATAAAATAAAAATATTGCCTTATCTAACAAAGTATTAACGAGAAATCAACTATAAACAATTTTTTAACACTTTTAACAAAAACTTCAAGAGTTACAATTCTTTGTAATAACTAAAATAATTTATTAAAACACTATGTATATATGAACATGGTTTACTTAAATTTATTATTGTTTTCTTTCTTCACATTCATTTGTCTAATAGTGATTTGGGATTTGGGTATCAATTTGGCAGCATCAACTCTGTAAAAACTGGCTTGCAACCATTGGGGCTAATCAATTGCCCTTTTGCACATGCAATAGCAGGTTGGATGTGTAGGCACAGTCCTTCCAGTCTCATGTGTCATGATCTTCAAAACCTCTTAGTAGGATCCAATTTCATGAGCATGTGTTTGGTTGGTTGTAACAAAGGTGGAAAACACTTGCCCAATTCAATTTGGGGTGTAACCCTTACCAGATAAAAAAAATATTTAATATTTTGCATCAATTTATTAAATTTTATACGATACCTATCATATACAAGTAATCCTTAGTATTGTGGAGTATTTTCTTCGTTGTTTCACTGCAAATAGGAACACAAGCATATTATGTAAAGATTTTGGAAGGAAATATTAACCATTATATTAAAAAGATAATAAATAGAGCTTAATATTGAGTAAGAAGGTTATCAACTAGTTATTCATCCACCTACCAAAAAGCCAATCCAAAATTAATACACCAATAATGTAATTGGGCTCAAACAACAAACTTTAATATAATTAATAATTTCTCTAATACTGTAAAGTTCTATGGAGTCGACCTTTTAATTGTCCTCTGAGTCCATCTATGTTCTGCAAATAAAATATCTTCTAAAATGTATTATCTTGCATAACATGTTTCACAAATATCATTACTTTAATATGAACATTTATGTTCTGCAAAATAAGCATGTTTTGTAGAATAATATATTTTGCAACGTTCTAATTGTAAAATCTATGCAATCTCCAAGATTTTCAATAAAATTATGATATTTGCAACAATTTAAGCTATAAGTAAATATTTTACTTGGAGAACATATATGGACGGCAAGGACTCCAATGAAATAGAGGACTCCATAGAACTAAACCCTATATTTGATTTTTTCTATCTTTTGACTTTAGTTAATTTGTAAAAATGTGGGAGAATGAAAGAAAAAATCAAGAATAACTTTTTTTATGAGAACAATCATATACACTTTCTCTATGTCCATTATCCATTATAAACAACAACTATCAAATAATTCTATCCAAATTGTGCCATCTCTTTTTTTCACAAATATGGCCACTACCTACAAGGACAAAAAAAATCTCTTTTAAATCAACTGTTGTATAGAAATTTAAAAAATATTAACACACAATACTTGTATGTGTTAAAAAAGATAACCAGACCCAAAATGCAACATATCAAATCTTAAAGGTAGGTTGAAAAACAAAGAAAATGGAAATAAGCAATAAAAAACAAAATATATGGAAATATGGGATACTCAGTCACAAAAATATACATGGGCACCCGTGTGTATATGTATGATGGCTTCTCAATTAGGAACTTCATGTCACTTACACATTTGTCTCCTTCAATATAGTAAAATAAACCTCAAATAACATTTATTTTAGATATCATAAAACTATAAGAGAAGATAAGGGAGATGTTGTAAACATATGACTAGTGTTGTATGGTTATGAACTAAATAATGAAGATTCTAGAATGTACTAGTAGGGGAGGTTTTTTTTTTAAAAAATTTATATACAAGTTTCTAGAATGGACTAGAAATAGTAAATCATCTTATTATCTTGATGGGTTGCTACCCAAAATACCTTTTTTCTTGGACCCTTGTTTATCTTGGGGCTGGGCCTTCCTTTAAAGAGTATATTTCTTTGGCTGGTTATTATTGTGATTTTACCTACAAGATTATTTTCTTAACCTTAACTACACTAGCTTAAAAGCTATACATGTTACTAGTGAAAATCACAGCATGTTCATTTAATGCATTATGTTTTTTAATCTGACTAATTTAATTTTTTAATAGTTTTTTATTTTTAATTAATATATTTTAACTTATGTTAATAAGCTTTCAAAATAAAATTGGTATAAGAATTTATGTTGGTAAAAACTCAAATTTGTGCCACTAGTTGGGAATGGGATTAGATTCAAGGAGAATATTCAATAATATCACAGTCAAAATGATTAATTAGAATGTTTGGTTTAAGGGAATGAGTCACTCATTTACGATAATATTTTTTTAAAAAAAATGTTATTTTCCATAGATTTGAATATCTAAGTTTTTACTAACCACCAACCTTCCAAACTATATATAAACATATACCTAAAGGTTGTTTGAGGAGGCTAAGATATATGCACATCATTAGTAGTTAACTATTAATTCTTAAAATTATTTCTTTTGTTACATATCTATGAAGGATTTTGTAAAAAATAATGGAGAAAATGATTCAACACACCACCTATATTCCTATATTGTCTATCAAAAACTTAAATTTGGAATCATTTCTTAGTACAATAACTCTAGCATTTGGAACTAGGTTTTCAACTCTAGTTATAGGTCAAACCCTTTAAAACCATGTTTTTTCCATATAATTTAATTACCTTATTATATTATATATGTTATATTTAACATTTTGTTAATAGTTAAAACGCGAACAAAATAGCACACCATTTACCAAATTTAGGTTTATGTTCACATTTTGTTAATTTGTAATTGCAAGTAATTCTTGGTATTTATTTTTAAATTCTAAAATCATTACTACCCATTTTAATAACACTCACATATATATTTTTTTTAACTTTGTCCAAATCTTTCTTGGTAACCTTTCATATGTGTTTTATATTACAATATTAATATAACAATAATGGGTTTGTTTGATTGTTTACTTAAGAGCTTCCAACAAAATTTAACACTTTCTAAATATTATAACTTAAAAAAATTATTAATTATTTTTACTAAGCATGTACATGTTAAAAAGACTTATATCATGAATTAATTTATATTAAAGGTTGAGGAGTTAAGGGTAGGTTTGGGTTAGGCTTGGGCGGGTTGGGTTGAGTTGGGCTTGGTGGGTTCAACCTCTCTCTTGGATGCTGGGTTAAAAGGGAAAGGTTCATCCTTTTCTATTCTCGATGAAGAGTTACCAGTGAAGGTTTGGTAACTTAAATTTGAATTTTTTTTTAAAAAAATTATTGTTATTATAATTGTTCATGTATTAAATCATAAAATTTTCAAGATTATGTTTAAATTAAAGAAAGAATTATTTGAAAACAAAATATATTTACATTAAAATATGTAAGTTTGATTAAATAACTAATTAACTACATAACATATGTAATGTATTAAATTATAATAAACTATATTTTCTAAGTAAGTTATCTATGTAATAAAGTAACTTAAAATAATCACCAGTCGGGTAATGTCCATTGAGATATTAAATTATAAAATTATATATTTGAATGAGTAAAAAATAAGAAACAAGGTTATTGCTATAACCCTAAACTAGCCAATAACCATCAACAACACCTGTATTTGTGGTCTTGAAACACATTCTATTTTCGCAAGCGAGGGTTGGCTCAATTGGTTAAACACGGCATAACTATCCTCTTGGTCACAAGTTCGAATCTCATAGCAGGAGAATTTATGATTATGCCTCCTGGCCAGAGCATTTCGCTTAAATGCGGTTTATCTTGATTCATGTGGTTTGTAAGCTATTGTGTGACCCTATAGGGTTTACCTAGTGCACACCCGAAGGTTACCGGCTGCGGGTTACATAACACTCTATTTTCTATTAGTACACAACGCTCGCAAACACCCTCTTGCCCCCTGAATCCCGACCCTCCCTTTCAAAAAATTTCTTAGAGTCTGAGCTAGATCACACCATTGGAGACAAACAACACTCACCCTTATTTGAAGATAACAAAAATAAAGTATATTAATCACATACCTTAGAGTTTAAAATGTACGTCCACTTAAGTTTGGGATTTATGGGTACAAATGTTAATACTTTAAGAGGCAAAACAACAAATTATGTAGCAATTCCTATATGGTAAGTTTGGGATCTATGGGTACAAATATTAATACTTTAAGGGCCAAAACAACAAATTATGTAGCAATTCATATATGGTTGAAGCTATTAGCTTTGAATATTTTCAAGCCACTACTAGAAAGAGATTTTATATATCGGGTAAACAACGATGTGTATGTAAAAAAGGACCGATGTATTCGTGACTGATGTTAAAGTTAATTTTACATAGACATCGGTTTTTACCTGATGTCTAAAGTAGTCATATACAAAACTTTGGGAAGATTTCTAATGTCTTAGAATATTTTTATAAATTTCAGACATCGTTTATTTATATGTAACTCGTATGAAAAATACAGTTTAACATCAATTCCTGTAGGTAACTGTTGTTATAGGTGTTATATAATATAGGTTTTGTTTAAATTTATGTTGTTAAATCGCCTTATTCACATCATTTATTGTTTTATAATTAATGTATCAAACACGTTTTAACAATAAATATTTGAATTTTTACTAATCTTTGGTGCTATTGGAGAATGTATTTAATCATAATACTGAAAAAACTTAAGTCCCAAAACTCAACCAATATATATATATATATTAGCTAGTTGAATTCAATATAAATAAATAAAATAGCTTCGTTTGTACAATCAACCCGAAAAATATTATAACCAAAATACGTATATCATCCTAGACATACTATTCCCATGATAAGTACAACTTATCTCATCAAATTGTAAACATCAACCAGAGTACTAACTTAACCAGTACACGATACTTATTGACATGAATAAACACTACTTAGTTGATCAAGATCACAAGCTTTAATAGTAGTGGCCTTCAGGAATCTCTTGAAGAAGACAGAGGTATGTGCTCCATCCTTCCTACAACTACTAGAGTTCCGTGAAATATAAAGAAATAATAAAATAAAATTTCAACTAAAATTGATAGGATTGTAGTAATGATGATCATTAATTACTTAAATATTTGTAGTGTGCACACACTAATGTAACTTGTCTTAAAATTAAATTTAAGAATCTAGCAAAATATACTTGTAAAGAATGTAATAATTTGTAATAGTTGAAAGGATGAGCCCAGTGTTGTACAACCAAGATAATTATATTTCACAAGAGCCTTAAGTTAATAAGCCAACAGAAAACATATAAAATTAGGAAGTACCTCAATTCTCACCTTTACAAACTGCAAACTCTTCCCATTTCCTAAATGAAATTGAAAAGGTAACAAAGACATAAAGTTTGGAAGCAGAAATTATCATCTAGTATACAATTAGGTTATTACAATGCCTTCTGTGAATAAGATCATGAATATATAAATAAAGAATGGCCATATAATACGTCACAAGTGCACATAGGTAACCCCTACTATACAGTTGCATAAGGCCTAAATGGTGTTGCATAAGATAATAGGCAACACCAGGGTGGGGTTGCTAATGTGGATGTGGCCGTAGAGCCTTAAGGCAACGAATTATGCAACACTAGAAAGCGTTGCATTATGCGTCTTTTGCAACAGTAAAAGCGTACAATGACAACAACAGTTAGTGTTTCATAAAATGAAGTCACATCACCACTGTGTCCTACGTGGCAAGTGACGCGTCATATTTCCACGTCAGTAGTGGCCCCTACTTTGACACGTCAGCAAGGGGTCACATATTTTCCACATTAGCAGTGGGAGCCACTTTTGCCACGTCAGCAGTGGGTCCCACAATGTACTGATTTTAGTCATCTGCAACACCATTGTTATTAATATGCAACGTCATGTTTAGTATTACGCAACACCGTATAGAGTGAAATGCAACACTAAAAAAAATAAAATTTTTGAAATAATTGTTCTTCTTTTACATTATTCCTGCCAAATAAGGCATCCCACATTCAATACAACAAGCATATAATGAAACTTAAAACTTATTAAACCGGTTCTAAGGTCTTATCAACAAGCATAGATGAAATCGGATACATACTTTGGTTCTACCTATCAAAGTACATAATTTCTAACTTCAAAAGGGCAAAAATATCAAAATACTCGATAGTGAAAGATATATGATAGTAAACACTTTTCCTACATCAAGGAGAACAATATTCAACCAAAGTGCAAGTCCAAATGTAAGCACTGCTATGATCATAGGAATGTTCTAGAGCACAACCATGTTAGTAAAATTTTTATACATGAATTTCCTGAGCCAATCATCCTCCAGATCTCGGAAATTCTAAATTCTTTTCTTAAAATGCTCCTCCATGCTTGAAATTTGATGTCACGCATATTTCCAAGCATCAAAATTATGCGGGCTCGGAGGAAGGTTGTAGGAAGAACAGCCTCTCACGCAAAGCTTGAATAGAAGGGTTAGAACATAAAACTATGTGGGTATAATATATACATTATTTGCTTATTCAATCTGAAGAACAAGATATATTACGGTTACATAAATTATATTAAATGATGTTTACAGTAATTTGACATACTGAATCTAGCATACGATGAAAAAAAGGAATTCAGCGGGCATGCCATGGGGTTCAAAAAATTAAAAAGAATAAGATAATATAAGGAAATAAAAGAGCAGTAAAACATAACATATTAACAATATCTCATTCACATATAAATGTTAAAAGTAGAAGTGGTTGAGAGCAAGAAAAAACAGAAATCGAAAATAGAGGTTATGGATTTAAATATTTGTGGCTCTATTTTACTACTTGCTCTAAACCAAAAAGTTCTTGAACAGTAAATCTTCTACTTAGTGTATACACTTCTTTTATCCATAAAAAAAACTGAGGATTCGAGTTTCTTATGCTTTTTATGTTCCTTAATTTAAAGTGTATTTAAAAACTGAACATTAAGGACAAACTTACTGTTCTACGTATCTTTACTGTTACAGGGTGGCAAGCACTCAACACTTGAAATTAAGATGATTTAAATACAGTTCGCTTGTATAGAAATTTTGTCTTTGAGGTGAGAGATGGTTGAGTGTTTGAGCTAAGAGATTCGGTAGGTTGAGATTTTATCATTTGTATTTGTAGGGTTTGTTGGTGTGGTCCTGGATTGTCATCCTTCTTTTTCCTCCTTCTTTCATCTCCTTTCTTCTTGTCATCATCCTTCTTCTCATCCTTCTTTTTATCCTTGCGGCCAGTTGCTCTTGAAGATTGACTTGGATTTGAGTTAGAAGGTTTCTGCTCATCATGCTTCTGCTCATCATCATCCTTGTGATCTTTTAAATTAAATTGAGCAGTTGGCAACATAGTGTCACGATTCAGCAAGTATTTGTATAAGATCTTTATCATCTCCAAATCTTCAGCGTTCTTGTTCTTTTTGTATTTTAGATCAGATTGAATAGTCATGATTGTCTTCATATTTGATCTAACAAAAATTTTAGGAATAGTAAGTTGTTTGTATTATTTGGTTCTTGGGCAGATGTAGGACACTCCTTTGTTTGGATATAGATAGGTTCAGGAAAAGCTGCTATCATGCATTTTTAAGCTCATGAAGAAGTTGAGTGTCCTCTGTGATGACTACATGCACTTTGTCAATTGCAACATCTAGCTCAGATGCCCTTTGTATGTTAAGATTTGACATAGATACTTGAAGGCATCTATCCACACCATCATCATTGGCGTTGACAATAATCCTCTTCTTTAAGTAATTTTCAACATTCACAACCGCTGCCCTGGTAGAATTGATAGTTTTGGCCAATGCTCTTTTGTATGTTAAATAGTTATTTTGAAGAGACAGCCTCGGGACTGCAAGAAGTTCACTGAATTCTTGATCTTGATATGGTCCTTCTGCAGCCTTGACGAGTCATTCTTTTCCTACATCTTGAAATTGTTGAGTTTGTGAAAAACTTTGGCCAACCTGAATAGGCTCCTTAGATTTAGATTTAGCATCCCTGGATTGTTGAATCCTAACCTTAATCTCCCTTTAGTCTTGATAACAGGCATGAGTAGGGGAGTTCATAATTTTGGCCTTATTTCTTCCGGTAGGGAAGGCAGTGGTATTTTGAGCTTCCCCGTGATGGCTCCCAAAGCAACAGAGTTTTGCATTTAAAGATGCTTGTGAGAGTCCATCAGGGTTTTAATATCAGTCTCTTGACTTTGCACCAAGGATGTAAGAGCTTGAACTTAGGAACTTAGTTAGTCATTGGAAGATTTGAGAGAAGAAACTTGATATTGCAGTTCTTGAACTTGTAGTGTGGATGATGATTGAGATGTGGAGGAAGTAGAAACCCCAAAAGTGTCCCCTACAACCTTCTTAATTTCATCCATGGGCAAGGCTAAAGGAGTGTATCTTCTAGAGTGCATTTGATCCATCTTCAGTCTTGTGTCATTAGAGTGAATGATATGATTTTGAACTTGTTCATTCAGGGCCACAAATAAGGTCTTGAGATTCTTAACACTTGTTTCCATTCCACTGAGATCATACATTGATATCTGGTCAGCAAAGTTTTTGAATATGTTTTTCATCTCAGTTTGAGAAGGAATGATTTCCAATATTTGTACTTTCCTCTCGATTCTCTTTCCTTAAATAATTGGGAATATTTGACTCGTTAAACTGGAATAAATTAAATTTTATTATTTATTTACCGATTAACATAAATTATTTAAAACCATATAATAAAGAATTTGTTGACATAAATATCTACCACGAAAATCTCAGATAGTACATTGTGAGCACAATTGTTGGTATAGAATCAAAGTATCCCCACTTTCGATGTAAACAAAATATGGGCTATACTTCTCATATGGCAAAAATATGGGCCCGCCTATTGATGTAGAGTCACCATGTCGGAACATGTGCTGATTTGACTTCAAATATTATGCACCACCAACCTATGATGCCTTTATTAACAAGTAGTGTTTGAATATTGGTATAATAAAAGAATTTTTGGGTATTAAAAAGGTATTGTGAGTTACGTGTCAAATGCCCCTGCCCAACTGGCAACAAGAGCTTGGTTTTGACTTTCATCTTTAGTATTAATATTTAAGATGATATCAGTAGCAAAGAAAAATTGCCTATAAACAATTAGGGAGTCGTTTTAAAAAGTAATGGTAATTAGAAATCAACTCAAATAGTGGGGACTTACCAAAAATTATCGATCTAAATACAAAACTATGAAGGCAAAAGACTAAATTCACTAACGAAGATAAGGGTTGATTCCATAAAAGTATTTAAATATGATTCTTAATCTAACAATAGTAGTTCTCATAAACTCGAATGACGATAGAGTGAGTCATTCTACTTGAGATACAGTTAGAGTTTTTAGTAAGAGAAGGGAGATATTCAATCTTTCAGAGCTGGGACTCATATGTGAGGTTATAGATATAACGATACAAGTCAGAGATCACTTCACTCTTGTGAACTCTTCCCTCAAGAAAACTAATGCCAGGCTTCAGCCTGTGATTTTGTACAAGTGATTTCTGTATAATTAATTGGTCGCACTTAAGTAAAAGTTGATCAAAAGTTACAACAAAGTTTGTAAATCAAAAATTGATATTGTTATGACACATTATTTATTAAAAATCTACAATATTTTCCTCTTGAATCATCGTGGTTGAACATATCATCCATTGGAAAGTTATCATCTAACTCGTCTAACATCAACAACTTTCGACATCTTATCTCCTATGATCTCGTATATACCATCTTTCACCATCATACAAGAACATGAGATTTTTGTGAAAATAGGGCCTTTAACGACCGCAATTTTGATCGTTATAAGGCCTAACTTGGTCGGTATTTAAAAATAATGACTCGATACCGTGACGGTCAGATTTCCTACTCGTTATTTACTATTTTTAGTCGAATTTTATGTCGACTAACCATGACTACTGCCATGTGTGCAACTAATACCAACACCTGGTGTTACATACCTTAGGATTTATGGGTAAAATATTAATACTTTAAGCGTCAAAAGGTCCAAAAGTCTTTTAAAATTTATCAAACAAGTTTTCAAAAGTTCACCTACCTATATTTCAGTTTTTGAATAAAAATCTTTTGTCTTTTATGCCACTGATATTCCAAACACATCATAAGCTAAGGCTAAGGGCTCCTGCTACACACATAAAGAAATTACATACAATTTAGCAAACAAAAAATTTTGTAGCAATTCCCATAAGGTTGAAGCTGTTAGCTCTCAAGATTCCGAGGACAGTAAACACTCATCCCATAAATAAAGTCATCAAAACTAATGCAGTGTGTTCTTCTTTTGTGACATTTTTAATTTCTTATAATGTTGTTAATCAAGTTTTATGGGCCACCCCTTTACCATGGAGCTCAACCATTCCCCAAATTCATCTTTATAAACATTTATGTTCACAAATTTGTTTTTATTCTATTTCTTTGCAACTTTGTCAAATATTAAACAATCGTCCCTTTTTATTTTCTAAGATATTTTTTCCTAATTATCTTCCACCCCTCCTTTTTTGTTGCCTAATATATATTTTTTGTTAATTGTCTTCCATGTGAATTCATGATTAAATATTACAAATTGACGAATAATTCATTAGTTTTACCCTTTATCTTTGGGTGCATGTATCAATCTGATCTCATTAAATTCAATAGCTCGATGGGAAATTGGAGGAAATAACATAAAAGAGTATCGGAGGAGGTAGTGTAATCCTTGTGATATAATACATATTACGGGAATAATACTGATTTTTGACTGACAAAATAAGTGGGCTATGACCAATTTTGGTTGAGAATAAGCCATTTCCTACCTATCTGCTTTGTTCGAACGAGTCAAGTGGCAAATAATGAGTCAGTCATTTATAATTGTCAAAATTGACATAAAAATCGCTAATTTATGACTATTTTAGTTTCTTAAATTTTGGCCCCACAAAATGGCATGACTGTATTAAGGCAAATGTGAACCAACACCTAGACACGTAACCACATGAGATAACTAACTAACATTTTAGCTTCTTTTATTTTTCAAGTTACCATGTGATGGTCCAACTTTTGCCTATTTAGCATGTTGACGACACAACCCCCAACGCATCCCTCCACAGCCCCCAATTCAAATGAAGCCTTACAGTGCGAGCTAGGACACACCATTGGAAACAGACAACACTCATGCTTATTTGAATATAACAAAAATAAGTATATTACTCACATACCTTAGTATTTATGGGTAAAATGTTAATACTTTAAGGGTTTAAAAGGTCAATAAATCTTTTAAAATTTATAAAACAAGTTTTCAAAAGTTCACCTAACAACATTTAGTTTTTGAATAAAAAATATTTTGTCTTTTTTGCCACTACAATTCCAAACACATGGTAAGCTAAGGATATAAGCTCGTGCTACACATATGAAGAAATTACATACAATTTAGCAAATAAAATTTTTTGTAGGAATTCCCATAAGGTTGAAGCTGTTAGCTCCTAAGATTTTCCTGTTTATTATTAAAATTTCTAGGACAACAAACACCCATCCTATAAATAAAGAGTGGTTGGGGAAAGTCATCAAAACTAATGTAGTGTGTTGTTCTTTTGTGATGTTATTAATTTCATGTAATGTTGTTAATCATGTTTTATCGGCCACCCCTTTACTCTACCATGGAGCTCAACCAATCCTCAAATTCATCTTTATAAACATTTATGTTCACATAATTTTTTATTCTATTTCTTGGCATCTTTGTCGAATATTAAACAATTGTCCCTTTTTATTTTCTAAGATTTTTTTCCTTATTGTCTTCCACCCCTTCTTTTTTGTTGCTTAATATATTTTTTGTTAATTGTCTAAAATACAGTATCTGAGGAGGTTGTGTAACCCTTGTGATAAAATATAGTATGGGAAAAATACTAATTTTCGACTTACAAAATAAGTGAGCTATGATTAATTTTGGTTGAAAATAAGCCATTTTTACCTATTTGGCAAATAATGAGTCACTCATTTATAATCGTCAAAACTGACCTAAAAATTGCTCATTTAATTTTGGCCGCACAAATGGGTGGCTGTATAGCGGCAAGTGTGAGCCAAGGCCTAGACACATAACCACATAGGATAACTCATAAACATTTTAGCTAGTTTTATTTCTCAAGTTAGCACCTGATGGTCCAACTTTTGTATATTTAGCATGTCACCACACATAGGCATTAAAGTACAATTAATGAGGTATCATCGCGTCAAGTCACAGGCCTCACTAAAAACTTTGAGGACATCTACATACAATATAATTACACTTTAAAATCATATTATAATATTTTTTATAATATTTTTTAATATTTAAAACTTTAAGGTATGAATCATATATTTTATTTAACTTTTTTGTAATTTGTTTTGAGGACACATTAATTACCTACGTAATTATGATATTAAATTTATTTTTTTATAAGGCAAAAAGTACCTATAACATGATATATATGTTTTTACTCATCACATTTTGTTTAACTTTATAAAAAATAATTTTTAATTTTAATCAAAATTATATTTGAAATAATACATTGTATGGTTTTTTAGTGAATATTATAACATTTTTTTGGAACAATACGACCTTTTTTACGAAACCCAATTAGGTGTTACGTAAAATATAATATTATCTCAAAAAATAACTAACATGAACAAATTTTAAAAAAAATCAAACTATATAAAAAAATGGGAAATTTTTTAAATAAAATTTAAACTTTGGTGAACACAACATTATAAACATACTTTAAAATTTAATTATATTATCTTTTCGATCATAAAAGTAACTAAAACATAAATAAAAATTAATATAATTTTAAAAGTGTATTCTTGAAAAAAAAGAGACGATAGTTAGATAATATATACACAAAGTAACACGTGCATGTGACTAGTTTCTAATTTTAAAGAATTCTTCACAGAGGTTTACGCGTAGGTGATCAAGTTGCGGGGTTTATGCGTATAATCCGATCCGATATTAAACCGACACAACCGAAATTGGAATGTGGTTTGCGATTAAAGTTCATCTACCTTAGAAATTCGCAGGTTATGGGTTGATTTTGGTTTAACTTTATCACGATCTGATCTAAACCGCATCAATTTACCAACATATATACACACGATTTTATACTTGTGATTATACAAAGTAAAATAATTATGTCCAATAATCAAAAACTAAATTCGAGTTAGATCTCATCAAATTATCATCAACTCATCATATGTTTCAAAGTATTTTATATTGTTTTTGCATTACATTTGTTGTTGCAACGAAATTGATGAACATGTTTATTAAACGTAAGTTATTTGCAATTAATACTAGTGATTTACTATGAAAGATTTCATAATTATACTAATAATTATGTAAATTTTAAGTGGAAACGTTTAAATAAAAGAGATGTTATTTTATTTACCGAGTTCACTACTAAAAAATGTCATAAACCGTCAAAATCCGCTAAACCAAACCGAATGGTTTGGTTTTACTGGGATACGAGGTTCGGGTTGGTTTGAATGTTTTTAAAACCATAGTTATACGGTCTGGTTCTGTTTTAACATGTAACCCGAACCAAATCAAACCGCGATCACTTATATTTACCCCTATATATAACTATATATTTGTATTATATATAATGTGTTAAGTTTTAAGTCTTGAATTTCTAATATTATACTCCCTATGTTCCAATCAATTCTTAATATTTGAAATAGAGTGCTCGACACGCATTTTGAGGTTCTTATATGTTATAGTTACATAGCTTATTTTTAAGATTTTTTTTTTAATAAAAATTTGAACATTTGATTTTTTTCCAACAAAAAAAGTTTTTTAAAATAATTTATGTGTATATATATATGTATATATATAAATTTAGTCAATGAATGGTATATAATTAATGTATATATATATATATATATTTGGTTAATGAATGGTATATTTTTTAAACCACTTTTAAAACCTATAGGTGTTTGGAATAATACTTTAAAAGATTTTGTAGAAGTTTGTTACTAATTTTCCAAGAACATAATAAATGTGTGGTGTTCCATAATTAAGATTAAATTTCCTTAAGAATGTGTTGATCTTGATTGGTAATGATAGCCCAAGGGTTTTTTCTCCTTCCAAGACTATACCAAAACCGGCTCAAAACTTGTAGTATTAATAAAATGGCACAAACGACATAACATACGTATTGGTCGATATGTAGTATCAAACACAAATCACAAAATTTTTTATGAGATATCAAAGAACAAGGATCAACCCATATAAGAGCATTCAATTTTTTTTCATCAATTAGAATTCTAATGAAAAAATTCCCATCACTTTTTTTAAGCGATACAACAAATGCAATCTCGCTTGAGCATCATTAACATCCAAGTTGTCCTTCCTAAAATCATGTACCACGTTTTTTCAATGTTGTCCATCAAATCCTACTTTTCCTTCTCATTCGTGCATCTTGTCAAAAATATTCATTTGTTCTCTCTGTTGGACACCTGAACATGTAAGTTCTTAATTAAATTCCTTTGGGCCACCGTTACATGTGTAAGAAAATTGAATGTTTGGAGCTTTATTATTTGTAGGCTCTTTACGTAATTTTAAAAAAAAATTGAATATGGATCTATGCAATTTTCTTAGGTAATCCATTGAGAAAGAAGTGAAAAGATACTTCTTTCTGTGGATTATATGTGTTTTTACGGTCTAAGTTAGGATTAAGGGTTAGATTCTTCCTCAAGACCTTGAAACAAAAAGAATCATTCCAAAGGCCTTCAACAACATAGTCAAGGCCTTGACAGAAACAATCTTAAGGTCTTGACACATTCAATTGCGATATTAAGGTATTGAGTGTCCAGAGTGAAAGTCTTGATCTTAGTAGGCACATATATATATATTAATATGTAAATAAGATTAAGGATTATTGTTATGTAAATAATGATAATTAGCTCTAATAATATATATATATATATATATGATATATATACTCCTTGACAGAAAAATAAAAGAATAAAGGGAAATGAGAAGAACCTTAGCTACATCTCTTTTTCTCTCTACCAAATATACATACATATACTTAGATTTTCGGAGAATTGAGGTGTGATTGTTGTTCAACTTTGTCGGTATGTGACAAATTTTGTGTTATTGTTTTATCCTAAAAGTGAATTTGTGGCATCCTAACACAACATAGATGGGGCAAATATCTCTTCAAGAGTCATGTCTTTTGCAAGATTCAGTGACTTCTATTATACAATATTAAATACAATATAAATAAGCTTTTTCTCGTTATTGTTTAAAATTATTATTTTTTTATCAAATGTTTGACCATTATGACTTGTTTTGTTAGTTGGTTTTTATTGCCAATTCTTGAACTACAATTTATTTTGAATATAATTACCCTATTGTTGCATGTGTTAATATTTTCCAATAATCTAGAATAGATATTTTATTATATTCTACTAATCGTGTAGTTCAAGATGGTGAACGAAACTATTTTATTTCTAGTGGTTAATTTTTTGCCACTAGTGGTACTGTACCCATCACTGTTGGGCCACGTATCGTTTTCCATACTCCATTAATCTTTCAGGTATGCTTGAAAAGTTCGGTGGAGGTTCCGGTTTGTCTATGGTAGAAAAAGATGAAATTATGGTTAAACGTTTATGGGGATGATATAATATAACCCACATGTTGTTGATCTTGATTTAATTAGATTTCTTAACCACCAAAAAATTCCTTATCCAAATACCCCAAAACTTTCTTTGATCCTCCTACTAAACCTTTTATCCAAATTAAAGTTTTCACTTTCTTGGATTGTGAGTGTTAGTGTAAATGAATTTGGGGAAGAAAAGGAAGGGATTTTGGTAAATATATAGAGATTACTCCTTTAAAATTACTTATAAATAAATATTTAACCATGGTTAACAACTAACGAGATAAATATCCACTAATTTCTAGAATTGTCTAGGAAGTACAATTTATAATATATTCTAATATTTAGTTATCATTCTTTCTAAATTTACTAACAATAATAGGATAGAAGAAATAATATATAATG
>NW_027418144.1:0-22587 GCF_009905375.1 Apium graveolens
CCATTTACCAATTTAGGTTTATGTTCACATTTTGTTAATTTGTAATTGCAAGTAATTCTTGGTATTTATTTTTAAATTCTAAAATCATTACTACCCATTTTAATAACACTCACATATATATTTTTTTTAACTTTGTCCAAATCTTTCTTGGTAACCTTTCATATGTGTTTTATATTACAATATTAATATAACAATAATGGGTTTGTTTTGATTGTTTACTTAAGAGCTTCCAACAAAATTTAACACTTTCTAAATATTATAAATTAAAAAAATTATTAATTATTTTTACTAAGCATGTACATGTTAAAAAGACTTATATCATGAATTAATTTATATTAAAGGTTGAGGAGTTATGGGTAGGTTTGGGTTAGGCTTGGGCGGGTTGGGTTGAGTTGGGCTTGGTGGGTTCAACCTCTCTCTTGGAATGCTGGGTTAAAAGGGAAAGGTTCATCCTTTTCTATTCTCGATGAAGATTTACCAGTGAAGGTTTGGTAACTTAAATTTGAATTTTTTTTTAAAAAAAATTATTGTTATTATAATTGTTCATGTATTAAATCATAAAATTTTCAAGATTATGTTTAAATTAAAGAAAGAATTATTTGAAAACAAAATATATTTACATTAAAATATGTAAATTTGATTAAATAACTAATTAACTACATAACATATGTAATGTATTAAATTATAATAAACTATATTTTCTAAGTAAGTTATCTATGTAATAAAGTAACTTAAAATAATCACCAGTCGGGTAATGTCCATTGAGATATTAAATTATAAAATTATATATTTGAATGAGTAAAAAATGAGAAACAAGGTTATTGCTATAACCCTAAACTAGCCAATAACCATCAACAACACCTGTATTTGTGGTCTTGAAACACATTCTATTTTCGCAAGCGAGGGTTGGCTCAATTGGTTAAACAGGGCATAACTATCCTCTTGGTCACAAGTTCGAATCTCATAGGAGGAGAATTTATGATTATGCCTCCTGGCCAGAGCATTTCGCTTAAATGCGGTTTATCTTGATTCATGTGGTTTGTAAGCTATTGTGTGACCCTATAGTGCACACCCGAAGGTTACCGGCTGCGGGTTACATAACACTCTATTTTCTATTAGTACACAAAGCTCGCAAACACCCTCTTGCCCCCTGAATCCCGACCCTCCCTTTCAAAAAATTTCTTAGAGTCTGAGCTAGATCACACCATTGGAGACAAACAACACTCACCCTTATTTGAAGATAACAAAAATAAAGTATATTAATCACATACCTTAGAGTTTAAAATGTACGTCCACTTAAGTTTGGGATTTATGGGTACAAATGTTAATACTTTAAGAGGCAAAACAACAAATTATGTAGCAATTCCTATATGGTAAGTTTGGGATCTATGGGTACAAATATTAATACTTTAAGGGCCAAAACAACAAATTATGTAGCAATTCATATATGGTTGAAGCTATTAGCTTTGAAGATTTTCAAGCCACTACTAGAAAGAGATTTTATATATCGGGTAAACAACGATGTGTATGTAAAAAAGGACCGATGTATTCGTGACTGATGTTAAAGTTAATTTTACATAGACATCGGTTTTTACCTGATGTCTAAAGTAGTCATATACAAAACTTTGGGAAGATTTCTAATGTCTTAGAATATTTTTATAAATTTCAGACATCGTTTAATTATATGTAACTCGTATGAAAAATACAGTTTAACATCAATTCCTGTAGGTAACTGTTGTTATAGGTGTTATATAATATAGGTTTTGTTTAAATTTATGTTGTTAAATCGCCTTATTCACATCATTTATTGTTTTATAATTAATGTATCAAACACGTTTTAACAATAAATATTTGAATTTTTACTAATCTTTGGTGCTATTGGAGAATGTATTTAATCATAATACTGAAAAAACTTAAGTCCCAAAACTCAACCAATATATATATATATATTAGCTAGTTGAATTCAATATAATAAATAAAATAGCTTCGTTTGTACAATCAACCCGAAAAATATTATAACCAAAATACGTATATCATCCTAGACATACTATTCCCATGATAAGTACAACTTATCTCATCAAATTGTAAACATCAACCAGAGTACTAACTTAACCAGTACACGATACTTATTGACATGAATAAACACTACTTAGTTGATCAAGATCACAAGCTTTAATAGTAGTGGCCTTCAGGAATCTCTTGAAGAAGACAGAGGTATGTGCTCCATCCTTCCTACAACTACCAGAGTTCCGTGAAATATAAAGAAATAATAAAATAAAATTTCAACTAAAATTGATAGGATTGTAGTAATGATGATCATTAATTACTTAAATATTTGTAGTGTGCACACACTAATGTAACTTGTCTTAAAATTAAATTTAAGAATCCAGCAAAATATACTTGTAAAGAATGTAATAATTTGTAATAGTTGAAAGGATGAGCCCAGTGTTGTACAACCAAGATAATTATATTTCACAAGAGCCTTAAGTTAATAAGCCAACAGAAAACATATAAAATTAGAAAGTACCTCAATTCTCACCTTTACAAACTGCAAACTCTTCCCATTTCCTAAATGAAATTGAAAAGGTAACAAAGACATAAAGTTTGGAAGCAGAAATTATCATCTAGTATACAATTAGGTTATTACAATGCCTTCTGTGAATAAAATCATGAATATATAAATAAAGAATGGCCATATAATACGTCACAAGTGCACATAGGTAACCCCTACTATATAGTTGCATAAGGCCTAAATGGTGTTGCATAAGATAATAGGCAACACCAGGGTGGGGTTGCTAATGTGGATGTGGTCGTAGAGCCTTAAGGCAACGAATTATGCAACACTAGAAAGCGTTGCATTATGCGTCTTTTGCAACAGTAAAAGCGTACAATGACAACAACAGTTAGTGTTTCACAAAATGAAGTCACATCACCACTGTGTCCTACGTGGCAAGTGACGCATCATATTTCCACGTCAGTAGTGGCCCCTACTTTGACACGTCAGCAAGGGGTCACATATTTTCCACATTAGCAGTGGGAGCCACTTTTGCCACGTCAGCAGTGGGTCCCACAATGTACTGATTTTAGTCATC
This sequence comes from Apium graveolens, assembly GCF_009905375.1. Taxonomy (NCBI): domain Eukaryota; kingdom Viridiplantae; phylum Streptophyta; class Magnoliopsida; order Apiales; family Apiaceae; genus Apium; species Apium graveolens. The sequence goes on from NW_027418144.1 coordinate 3,093, forward strand.
TGCAACACCATTGTTATTAATATGCAACGTCATGTTTAGTATTACGCAACACCGTATAGAGTGAAATGCAACACTAAAAAAAATAAATTTTTTGAAATAATTGTTCTTCTTTTACATTATTCCTGCGAAATAAGGCATCCCACATTCAATACAACAAGCATATAATGAAACTTAAAACTTATTAAACCGGTTCTAAGGTCTTATCAACAAGCATAGATGAAATCGGATACATACTTTGGTTCTACCTATCAAAGTACATAATTTCTAACTTCAAAAGGGCAAAAATATCAAAATACTCGATAGTGAAAGATATATGATAGTAAACACTTTTCCTACATCAAGGAGAACAATATTCAACCAAAGTGCAAGTCCAAATGTAAGCACTGCTATGATCATAGGAATGTTCTAGAGCACAACCATGTTAGTAAAATTTTTATACATGAATTTCCTGAGCCAATCATCCTCCAGATCTCGGAAATTCTAAATTCTTTTCTTAAAATGCTCCTCCATGCTTGAAATTTGATGTCACGCATATTTCCAAGCATCAAAATTATGCGGGCTCGGAGGAAGGTTGTAGGAAGAACAGCCTCTCACGCAAAGCTTGAATAGAAGGGTTAGAACATAAAACTATGTGGGTATAATATATACATTATTTGCTTATTCAATCTGAAGAACAAGATATATTACGGTTACATAAATTATATTAAATGATGTTTACAGTAATTTGACATACTGAATCTAGCATACGATGAAAAAAAGGAATTCAGCGGGCATGCCATGGGGTTCAAAAAATTAAAAAGAATAAGATAATATAAGGAAATAAAAGAGCAGTAAAACATAACATATTAACAATATCTCATTCACATATAAATGTTAAAATTAGAAGTGGTTGAGAGCAAGAAAAAACAGAAATCGAAAATAGAGGTTATGGATTTAAATATTTGTGGCTCTATTTTACTACTTGCTCTAAACCAAAAAGTTCTTGAACAGTAAATCTTCTACTTAGTGTATACACTTCTTTTATCCATAAAAAAAACTGAGGATTCGAGTTTCTTATGCTTTTTATGTTCCTTAATTTAAAGTGTATTTAAAAACTGAACATTAAGGACAAACTTACTGTTCTACGTATCTTTACTGTTACAGGGTGGCAAACACTCAACACTTGAAATTAAGATGATTTAAATACAGTTCGCTTGTATAGAAATTTTGTCTTTGAGGTGAGAGATGGTTGAGTGTTTGAGCTAAGAGATTCGGTAGGTTGAGATTTTATCATTTGTATTTGTAGGGTTTGTTGGTGTGGTCCTGGATTGTCATCCTTCTTTTTCCTCCTTCTTTCATCTCCTTTCTTCTTGTCATCATCCTTCTTCTCATCCTTCTTTTATCCTTGCGGCCAGTTGCTCTTGAAGATTGACTTGGATTTGAGTTAGAAGGTTTCTGCTCATCATGCTTCTGCTCATCATCATCCTTGTGATCTTTTAAATTAAATTGAGCAGTTGGCAACATAGTGTCACGATTCAGCAAGTATTTGTATAAGATCTTTATCATCTCCAAATCTTCAGCGTTCTTGTTCTTTTTGTATTTTAGATCAGATTGAATAGTCATGATTGTCTTCATATTTGATCTAACAAAAATTTTAGGAATAGTAAGTTGTTTGTATTATTTGGTTCTTGGGCAGATGTAGGACACTCCTTTGTTTGGATATAGATAGGTTCAGGAAAAGCTGCTATCATGCATTTTTAAGCTCATGAAGAAGTTGAGTGTCCTCTGTGATGACTACATGCACTTTGTCAATTGCAACATCTAGCTCAGATGCCCTTTGTATGTTAAGATTTGACATAGATACTTGAAGGCATCTACCCACACCATCATCATTGGCATTGACAATAATCCTCTTCTTTAAGTAATTTTCAACATTCACAACCACTGCCCTGGTAGAATTGATAGTTTTGGCCAATGCTCTTTTGTATGTTAAATAGTTATTTTGAAGAGACAGCCTCGGGACTGCAAGAAGTTCACTGAATTCTTGATCTTGATATGGTCCTTCTGCAGCCTTGACGAGTCATTCTTTTCCTACATCTTGAAATTGTTGAGTTTGTGAAAAACTTTGGCCAACCTGAATAGGCTCCTTAGATTTAGATTTAGCATCCCTGGATTGTTGAATCCTAACCATAATCTCCCTTTAGTCTTGATAACAGGCATGAGTAGGGGAGTTCATAATTTTGGCCTTATTTCTTCCGGTAGGGAAGGCAGTGGTATTTTGAGCTTCCCCGTGATGGCTCCCAAAGCAACAGAGTTTTGCATTTAAAGATGCTTGTGAGAGTCCATCAGGGTTTTAATATCAGTCTCTTGACTTTGCACCAAGGATGTAAGAGCTTGAACTTAGGAACTTAGTTAGTCATTGGAAGATTTGAGAGAAGAAACTTGATATTGCAGTTCTTGAACTTGTAGTGTGGATGATGATTGAGATGTGGAGGAAGTAGAAACCCCAAAAGTGTCCCCTACAACCTTCTTAATTTCATCCATGGGCAAGGCTAAAGGAGTGTATCTTCTAGAGTGCATTTGATCCATCTTCAGTCTTGTGTCATTAGAGTGAATGATATGATTTTGAACTTGTTCATTCAGGGCCACAAATAAGGTCTTGAGATTCTTAACACTTGTTTCCATTCCACTGAGATCAAACATTGATATCTGGTCAGCAAAGTTTTTGAATATGTTTTTCATCTCAGTTTGAGAAGGAATGATTTCCAATATTTGTACTTTCCTCTCGATTCTCTTTCCTTAAATAATTGGGAATATTTGACTCGTTAAACTGGAATAAATTAAATTTTATTATTTATTTACCGATTAACATAAATTATTTAAAACCATATAATAAAGAATTTGTTGACATAAATATCTACCACGAAAATCTCAGATAGTACATTGTGAGCACAATTGTTGGTATAGAATCAAAGTACCCCCACTTTCGATGTAAACAAAATATGGGCTATACTTCTCATATGGCAAAAATATGGGCCCGCCTATTGATGTAGAGTCACCATGTCGGAACATGTGCTGATTTGACTTCAAATATTATGCAACACCAACCTATGATGCCTTTATTAACAAGTAGTGTTTGAATATTGGTATAATCAAAGAATTTTTGGGTATTAAAAAGGTATTGTGAGTTACGTGTCAAATGCCCCTGCCCAACTGGCAACAAGAGCTTGGTTTTGACTTTCATCTTTAGTATTAATATTTAAGATGATATCAGTAGCAAAGAAAAATTTCCTATAAACAATTAGGGAGTCGTTTTAAAAAGTAATGGTAATTAGAAATCAACTCAAATAGTGGGGACTTACCAAAAATTATCGATCTAAATACAAAACTATGAAGGCAAAAGACTAAATTCACTAACGAAGATAAGGGTTGATTCCATAAAAGTATTTAAATATGATTCTTAATCTAACAATAGTAGTTCTCATAAACTCGAATGACGATAGAGTGAGTCATTCTACTTGAGATACAGTTAGAGTTTTTAGTAAGAGAAGGGAGATATTCAATCTTTCAGAGCTGGGACTCATATGTGAGGTTATAGATATAACGATACAAGTCAGAGATCACTTCACTCTTGTGAACTCTTCCCTCAAGAAAACTAATGCCAGGCTTCAGCCTGTGATTTTGTACAAGTGATTTCTGTATAATTAATTGGTCGCACTTAAGTAAAAGTTGATCAAAAGTTACAACAAAGTTTGTAAATCAAAAATTGATATTGTTATGACACATTATTTATTAAAAATCTACAATATTTTCCTCTTGAATCATCGTGGTTGAACATATCATCCATTGGAAAGTTATCATCTAACTCGTCTAACATCAACAACTTTCGACATCTTATGTCCTATGATCTCGTATATACCATCTTTCACCATCATACAAGAACATGAGATTTTTGTGAAAATAGGGCCTTTAACGACCGCAATTTTGATCGTTATAAGGCCTAACTTGGTCGGTATTTAAAAATAATGACTCGATACCGTGACGGTCAGATTTCCTACTCGTTATTTACTATTTTTAGTCGAATTTTATGTCGACTAACCATGACTACTGCCATGTGTGCAACTAATACCAACACCTGGTGTTACATACCTTAGGATTTATGGGTAAAATATTAATACTTTAAGCGTCAAAAGGTCCAAAAGTCTTTTAAAATTTATCAAACAAGTTTTCAAAAGTTCACCTACCTATATTTCAGTTTTTGAATAAAAATCTTTTGTCTTTTATGCCACTGATATTCCAAACACATCATAAGCTAAGGCTAAGGGCTCCTGCTACACACATAAAGAAATTACATACAATTTAGCAAACAAAAATTTTTATAGCAATTCCCATAAGGTTGAAGCGGTTAGCTCTCAAGATTCCCAGGACAGTAAACACTCATCCCATAAATAAAGTCATCAAAACTAATGCAGTGTGTTCTTCTTTTGTGACATTTTTAATTTCTTATAATGTTGTTAATCAAGTTTTATGGGCCACCCCTTTACCATGGAGCTCAACCATTCCCCAAATTCATCTTTATAAACATTTATGTTCACAAATTTGTTTTTATTCTATTTCTTTGCAACTTTGTCAAATATTAAACAATCGTCCCTTTTTATTTTCTAAGATATTTTTTCCTAATTATCTTCCACCCCTCCTTTTTTGTTGCCTAATATATATTTTTTGTTAATTGTCTTCCATGTGAATTCATGATTAAATATTACAAATTGACGAATAATTCATTAGTTTTACCCTTTATCTTTGGGTGCATGTATCAATCTGATCTCATTAAATTCAATAGCTCAATGGGAAATTTGAGGAAATAACATAAAAGAGTATCGGAGGAGGTAGTGTAATCCTTGTGATATAATACATATTACGGGAATAATACTGATTTTTGACTGACAAAATAAGTGGGCTATGACCAATTTTGGTTGAAAATAAGCCATTTCCTACCTATTTGCTTTGTTCGAACGAGTCAAGTGGCAAATAATGAGTCAGTCATTTATAATTGTCAAAATTGACATAAAAATCGCTAATTTATGACTATTTTAGTTTCTTAAATTTTGGCCCCACAAAATGGCATGACTGTATTAAGGCAAATGTGAACCAACACCTAGACACGTAACCACATGAGATAACTAACTAACATTTTAGCTTCTTTTATTTTTCAAGTTACCATGTGATGGTCCAACTTTTGCCTATTTAGCATGTTGACGACACAACCCCCAACGCATCCCTCCACAGCCCCCAATTCAAATGAAGCCTTACAGTGCGAGCTAGGACACACCATTGGAAACAGACAACACTCATGCTTATTTGAATATAACAAAAATAAGTATATTACTCACATACCTTAGTATTTATGGGTAAAATGTTAATACTTTAAGGGTTAAAAGGTCAATAAATCTTTTAAAATTTATAAAACAAGTTTTCAAAAGTTCACCTAACAACATTTAGTTTTTGAATAAAAAATATTTTGTCTTTTTTGCCACTACAATTCCAAACACATGGTAAGCTAAGGATATAAGCTCGTGCTACACATATGAAGAAATTACATACAATTTAGCAAATAAAATTTTTTGTAGGAATTCCCATAAGGTTGAAGCTGTTAGCTCCTAAGATTTTCCTGTTTATTATTAAAATTTCTAGGACAACAAACACCCATCCTATAAATAAAGAGTGGTTGGGGAAAGTCATCAAAACTAATGTAGTGTGTTGTTCTTTTGTGATGTTATTAATTTCATGTAATGTTGTTAATCATGTTTTATCGGCCACCCCTTTACTCTACCATGGAGCTCAACCAATCCCCAAATTCATCTTTATAAACATTTATGTTCACATAATTTTTTATTCTATTTCTTGGCATCTTTGTCGAATATTAAACAATTGTCCCTTTTTATTTTCTAAGATTTTTTTCCTTATTGTCTTCCACCCCTTCTTTTTTGTTGCTTAATATATTTTTTGTTAATTGTCTAAAATACAGTATCTGAGGAGGTTGTGTAACCCTTGTGATAAAATATAGTATGGGAAAAATACTAATTTTCGACTTACAAAATAAGTGAGCTATGATTAATTTTGGTTGAAAATAAGCCATTTTTACCTATTTGGCAAATAATGAGTCACTCATTTATAATCGTCAAAACTGACCTAAAAATTGCTCATTTATGACTTTTTTAGTTTCTTAAATTTTGGCCGCACAAATGGGTGGCTGTATAGAGGCAAGTGTGAGCCAAGGCCTAGACACATAACCACATAGGATAACTCATAAACATTTTAGCTAGTTTTATTTCTCAAGTTAGCACCTGATGGTCCAACTTTTGCATATTTAGCATGTCACCACACATAGGCATTAAAGTACAATTAATGAGGTATCATCGCGTCAAGTCAGAGGCCTCACTAAAAACTTTGAGGACATCTACATACAATATAATTACACTTTAAAACCATATTATAATATTTTTTATAATATTTTTTAATATTTAAAACTTTAAGGTATGAATCATATATTTTATTTAACTTTTTTGTAATTTATTTTGAGGACACATTAATTACCTACGTAATTATGATATTAAATTTATTTTTTTATAAGGCAAAAAGTACCTATAACATGATATATATGTTTTTACTCATCACATTTTGTTTAACTTTATAAAAAATAATTTTTAATTTTAATCAAAATTATATTTGAAATAATACATTGTATGGTTTTTTAGTGAATATTATAACATTTTTTTGGAACAATACGACCTTTTTTACGAAACCCAATAAGGTGTTACGTAAAATATAATATTATCTCAAAAAATAACTAACATGAACAAATTTTAAAAAAAAATCAAACTATATAAAAAAATGGGAAATTTTTTAAATAAAATTTAAACTTTGGTGAACACAACATTATAAACATACTTTAAAATTTAATTATATTATCTTTTCGATCATAAAAGTAACTAAAACATAAATAAAAATTAATATAATTTTAAAAGTGTATTCTTGAAAAAAAAGAGACGATAGTTAGATAATATATACACAAAGTAACACGTGCATGTGACTAGTTTCTAATTTTAAAGAATTCTTCACAGAGGTTTACGCGTAGGTGATCAAGTTGCGGGGTTTATGCGTATAATCCGATCCGATATTAAACCGACACAACCGAAATTGGAATGTGGTTTGCGATTAAAGTTCATCTACCTTAGAAATTCGCAGGTTATGGGTTGATTTTGGTTTAACTTTATCACGATCTGATCCAAACCGCATCAATTTACCAACATATATACACACGATTTTATACTTGTGATTATACAAAGTAAAATAATTATGTCCAATAATCAAAAACTAAATTCGAGTTATATCTCATCAAATTATCATCAACTCATCATATGTTTCAAAGTATTTTATATTGTTTTTGCATTACATTTGTTGTTACAACGAAATTGATGAACATGTTTATTAAACGTAAGTTATTTGCAATTAATACTAGTGATTTACTATGAACGATTTCATAATTATACTAATAATTATGTAAATTTTAAGTGGAAACGTTTAAATAAAAGAGATGTTATTTTATTTACCGAGTTCACTACTAAAAAATGTCATAAACCGTCAAAATCCGCTAAACCAAACCGAATGGTTTTGGTTTTACTGGGATACGAGGTTCGGGTTGGTTTGAATGTTTTTAAAAACCATAGTTATACGGTCTGGTTCTGTTTTAACATGTAACCCGAACCAAATCAAACCGCGATCACTTATATTTACCCCTATATATAACTATATATTTGTATTATATATAATGTGTTAAGTTTTAAGTCTTGAATTTCTAATATTATACTCCCTATGTTCCAATCAATTCTTAATATTTGAAATAGAGTGCTCGACACGCATTTTGAGGTTCTTATATGTTATAGTTACATAGCTTATTTTTAAGATTTTTTTTTTAATAAAAATTTGAACATTTGATTTTTTTCCAACAAAAAAAGTTTTTAAAATAATTTATGTGTATATATATATGTATGTATATATATAAATTTAGTCAATGAATGGTATATAATTAATGTATATATATATATATATTTGGTCAATGAATGGTATATTTTTTAAACCACTTTTAAAACCTTATAGGTGTTTGGAATAATACTTTAAAAAGATTTTGTAGAAGTTTGTTACTAATTTTCCAAGAACATAATAAATGTGTGGTGTTCCATAATTAAGATTAAATTTCCTTAAGAATGTGTTGATGTTGATTGGTAATGATAGCCCAAGGGTTTTTCTCCTTCCACGACTAATACCAAAACCCGCTCAAAACTTGTAGTATTAATAAAATGGCACAAACGACATAACATACGTATTGGTTCGATATGTAGTATCAAACACAACATCACAAAATTTTTTATGAGATATCAAAGAACAAGGATCAACCCATATAAGAGAATTCAATTTTTTTTCATCAATTAGAATTCTAATGAAAAAATTCCCATCACTTTTTTTAAGCGATACAACAAATGCAATCTCGCTTGAGCATCATTAACATCCAAGTTGTCCTTCCTAAAATCATGTACCACGTTTTTTCAATGTTGTCCATCAAATCCTACTTTTCCTTCTCATTCGTGCATCTTGTCAAAAATATTCATTTGTTCTCTCTGTTGGACACCTGAACATGTAAGTTCTTAATTAAATTCCTTTGGGCCACCGTTACATGTGTAAGAAAATTGAATGTTTGGAGCTTTATTATTGTAGGCTCTTTACGTAATTTAAAAAAAAAAAATTGAATATGGATCTATGCAATTTTCTTAGTGTAATCCATTGAGAAAGAAGTAAAAATATACTTCTTTCTGTGGATTATATGTGTTTTATACTGTCTAAGTTAGGAATAAGGGCATTAGATTCTTCCTCAAGACCTTGAAACAAAAAGAATCATTCCAAAGGCCTTCAACAACATAGTCAAGGCCTTGACACAAACAATCTTAAGGTCTTGACACATTCAATTGCGATATTAAGCTATTGAGTGTCCAGAGTGAAAGTCTTGATCTTAGTAGGCACACATATATATATATATTAATATGTAAATAAGATTAAGGATTATTGGTATGTAAATAATGATGATTAGGCTCTAATATATATATATATATATATATATATGATTCTATATATACTCCTTGACAGAAAAATAAAAGAATAAAGGGAAATGAGAAGAACCTTAGCTACATCTCTTTTTCTCTCTACCAAATATACATACATATACTTAGATTTTCGGAGAATTGAGGTGTGATTGTTGTTCAACTTTGTCGGTATGTGACAAATTTATGTGTTATTGTTTTATCCTAAAAGTGAATTTGTGGCATCCTAACACAACATAGATGAGGCAAATATCTCTTCAAGACGAGTCATGTCTTTTGCAAGATTCACTGACTCAGCTATTATACAATATTAAATACAATATAAATAAGCTTTATTTCTCATTATTGTTTAAAATTATTATTTTTATTTATCAAATCTGTTTGACCATTATGACTTGTTTTGTTAGTTGGTTTTTATTGCCAATCTTGAACTACAATTTATTTTGAATATAATTACCCTATTGTTGCATGTGTTAATATTTTCCAATAATCTAGAATAGATATTTTTATTATATTCTACTAATCGTGTAGTTCAAGATGGTGAACGAAACTATTTTATTTCTAGTGGTTAATTTTTTGCCGGTACTAGTGGTACTGTACCCATCACTGTTGGGCCACGTATCGTTTTCCATACTCCATTAATCTTTCAAGTATGCTTGAAAAGTTCGGTGGAGGTTCCGGTTTGTCTATGTGGTAGAAAAAGATGAAATTATGGTTAACTATTAACGGTTTATGGGGGATGATATAATATAACCCACATGTTGTTGATCTTGATTTAATTAGATTTCTCAACCACCAAAAAATTCCTTATCCAAATACCCCAAAACTTTCTTTGATCCTCCTACTAAACCTTTTATCCAAATTAAAGTTTTCACTTTCTTGGATTGTGAGTGTTAGTGTAAATGAATTTGGGGAAGAAAAGGAAGGGATTTTGGTAAATATATAGAGATTACTCCTTTAAAATTACTTATAAATAAATATTTAACCATGGTTAACAACTAACGAGATAAATATCCACTAATTTCTAGAATTGTCTAGGAAGTACAATTTATATATATATTCTAATATTTAGTTATCATTCTTTCTAAATATACTAACAATAATAGGATAGAAGAAAATAATATATAATGATGATAATAATAATAATAATATTAATAATAATATTAATGATGATGATGATGATAATAATAATAATAATAATAATAATAATAATAATAATAATAATAATAATAATAATAATAATAATAATAATAATAATAATAATAATAATAATATTGATAATATTGGCACCCATACAATTTCCTAAATAGAAAAAAATATAAATAAAATTTGTACTCGAAATAATCGCAATTCAAGTTTTTTTTATCATATTACTAAATAAATAAAAAATTAATTAAAGAATAATTACTAGAGCACAAATCTTAGGATATTCAAGAAATTTATTAATGCAATATTAGGATTCCAAAGCTAACACTTATTTTAGCTAAATAGACAGCTACACTCACAATTATTTTTCCCATAAAAAATATCATTATAAAATAATCAAAAAATATGATTATAAGAACTTTTAAACTCTTCAATACACTCGGTTATAATTATAGAATAATAATGCGATTCTTTATTTTTCAGAAAATAAATAATTATTTAAATAGTTTCCCAGAACTTAATAATCTCATACTTATTTAAAACCCTACAAAATATTTATATAAATAATCTCTGTCCTTGAACTATTATTGTTATCAACACTTGTGGTATCTCTTCTTTCAACATATTGGGTCATCTTCTCACAATTTTCTTTTATCTTTTTCTAAAATGAAACCAGTAAAAAAAATTATAAGATGTGAATATAATAACACTTGCTTAATTGATTATTAATAAACAAGTATACAAACACTTTATATGACCTAGGCGATTTGACACAAGTTTTTTATTTAATGAGTCAATATATAAAAATTTATCTGAAAGTATTGAATTTCTTCTTTGTAGTACTTCATTCTATAAAGATTAACAAACTATCAGAATAAGGAGCAAACCAAAAGTCAAAAATACAAATTCTACTTTTACAACGACAAATGATTCCTCACAATTTCATACCATTGTCATTCCAAACAAATCCCAATACAACTCAGAACTGATAATAAGACACGATTGACATATAAACATTATTTAATAAATTAACCCTAATTAACACATATTGTAACATAGATAAAAGATCCCAAACACAAAATAACATAGAAACAAAAAAGCAAGGAGGTAAATTAAACAATAACTAATAATAATCGGTCAAATTTAATCTTCTCCTAAATTAAATTTAGTGAATTGAAAGAACTTTAGGAAAGATAATTTGGGGAAAAAATACATTCCGTTCAAGGTTTAATCTTTTCCGAGATTTAATATTCTTGGAGCTTGAGTCTTTACAAAGATTTAATATTCAGTGTTTGAGAGAAATATTTTAGCAAAGATTAAATCTTTGGCCACAATGGAGATTATTTAACAGCCTGTGTTTTTTTTGTTTATTTAATAGACAGCCGGGAAAATAATTTCAGTAAGTCCGCTCACAAGTTTTGAACAAGACCGCCTAACTTTTGGGCCCAAATCTTTGATATACTGTAACGATTATATAATGTATTGCAATAACATGTATTTGTAACTACTTCGAAATTTTGTTGATTCAGTTGCAATGTTTTTAAAATCCCTTGCAATAGACATGAAATCACCTTTCAACGTTGTTTAGATAGTTTTTAAAAATCTGGTTGTAAAAGCAATTCTATGGTATAGTGAACTAAACCTTGTATCAACACTTGTGGTATCGTTTCTTTCAACATATTGGGTCATCTTCTCACAATTTTCTTTTATCATTTTCTAAAATGAAACCAGTAAAAAAAATTATAAGATGTGAATTTTAATAACAGTTGCTTAATTGATTCTTAATAAACAATTATACAAACACCTTTATATGACCTAGGCGATTGGACACAAGTTTTTTATTTAACGAGTCAATATATAATAAAACATCTGAAAGTATTGAAGTTCTTCTATGTAGTACTTCATTCTATAAAGATTAACAAACTATCAGAACATGGAGCAAACAAAAAGTCCAAAATACAAATTCTACTTTTACAACGACAAGTGATACCTTACAATTTCATACCACTGTCATTCCAAACAAATCCCAATACAACTCAGAACTGATAATAAGACATGATTGACACATAAACATGAATTATTAAATAAACCCTAATTAAAACGTAGTGTAACATCCATAAAAGATCCCAAACACAAAATAACATAGAAACAGAAAAGCAAGGAGGTAAATTAAACAATAATTAACAATAATTGACCAAATTTAATCTTCTTCTAAATTAAATTTAGTGAATTGAAAGAACTTTAGGAAAGATGATTTGGGGAAAAAAATACATTCCGTTCAAGGTTTAATCTTTTCCGAGATTTAATCTTCTTGGAGCTTTAGTCTTTACAAAGATTTAATATTCAGTGTTTGAGAGTAATATTTCAGCAAAGATTTAATCTTTCGCCGCAGTGGAGATTGTTTGACAGTCTGTGTTTTTTTTTATTTAATAGACAGCTGGGAAAACAATTTCAGCAAGCCCGCTCACAAGTTTTGAACAAGACTGCCTAACTTTTGGGCCCAAATCTCTGATCTACTGGAACGATTATATAATATAATGCAATAACATGTATTTGTAACGACCTCGAATTTTTTTTGATTGAGTTGCAATGTTTTTAAAATCCCTTGCAATAGACATGAAATCACCTTTCAACAGCAACGTTTTTTGGATAGTTTTAAAAATCTGGTTGCAAAAGCAATTCTATGGTATAGTGAACTAAACCTTGTATAACCATTAGCTCACCCTTGTGAATCTGTTTAAGTCATTCTACAGTTAAAATGGAAATTATTAGTAACGAGGATCCCCAGTCCAGTATGCGGTCTAGGATTCCGGGTTGAGTTGGATCGAGCTAGTTTGAGTTATGCAAGTTTGTAAGAATGATTTAATTTTCAGTTGTAAGTTAAACTAGTTGTGGTTGGTTTCTCATACTTTAACCTGTTGTGATCCGTGGTTGCGTACATAAGGGTAATTGCATATAATATTTCTTATACAAGTTTATATAATATGTGTGTTGTGAACCCCAAACTTCTGACCCAGGTTTGGAGGGCGTCACAACCACCATCTCTAAAGCTAAATCACCTACTAATATTACCTAATATACAACCAACACTACCACTAAAGCTACCAACAATGCTACCGTAAATTGCCAATACTAAGACTAACAAATATAACATCAATGCTACCACCTGTAATACCATAATTAAACTTGCCATAAATTGAACTGCCTAAGCTAGCACGAACTTCAACACCAACACCAATAATACCACCATTAAGCTACCAATACGACCACTAAGCTACCACCAATGCCACCACCAATGCCACTACTAAGACTAACCAATATAACATAAAAGCTACCACCTGTAATACCATAATTAAACTGGCCATAAATGGAACTGCTTAAGCTAGCACGAACTTCAACACTAACACCAATAATACCACCACCAATTCTCCTGCAAAGATTAGCGTTTTCAATCCCACCAACTGCACTAATAAGAGCACCAGGACCAATGACACCATCAATGCCAACAAATCCACTACTAATATCATCGATTCTGGTACCACCAATGTAACCACTAAAGATGCTAGTCATGCTGCAATCAATCTCACTTTTAAAACTACCCAATATATCACCAATGATACTACCACTTACACCATTATTAAAGTTACCACCAATGATACTTTTTAAGTTAGCACGAACTTCACCACCAACAATCCCACCACCAATTCCACTCCTAAGTTTACGACTATTAGTGCCACCAATTGGACTAGTAAAATTACCATCATCAGTGACACCGCCAACAATATTACTACTGGATTAAAGAAAAACCATAGCTCTATACTTTTCAAATAGTTACGAATCTATAGAAGTTACTAAGTAAGGGATTCTAATGAGGCTGAAAATGGTGACCCTGCCTATTCATGTATTGAAAATATAAGTTCTTCCAACACTAAAAAATTTCCTAAACAATGCCTACATCTAAGAAATCTCATTTTCAACCATGTGTGTTGTGAAATGAATTTAAAAAGTGATGGGGCTTCGTGAGATGGGAAACTACGAATATAAGTAAACTTCGTCTTTTATTAGGTCAACAAAGAGTAATTTAGAGTTGCTTGTCAGATATACATTAGAAAAAAAACACCCCGCATACATCCACTTGTACTATCTACATTTATATTAATAATATATATTGGCATGGTAAAAGTTAAAGAATAACAAAGAGACCTTACACAGTATATTGATGAAGAGAAAGGGAAGGCACTTGGAGCATTTTCTTCATTCTTTTCGTAACTTGTTGCAAGTAGTAAGAAAAATATAATTCCTATGAAAATGTCTCTAAAGTAAGGTCATACATATACGTAAAATAAATTTAATAGTATAATTCAACAAATATGAACATAAAATATAAATAATGCGTGGGCTTCTTTTCTATAAATTTTCATTTTTTTCATATATCATGTAATTGATTATTATGAGGAACAAAAAAATTAATACAAATATAACTGACTTTTTTTCTAATCTTGACATGTAATCTTCAAAGGATAATTATTGACATAGAGGTCATATAAAAATAAATACAAGTGACATTCCATTTAAATCTACATACATATTTACAAGGAAAATGGGATACTTATTTTAGTGTTTGATTTCTACCAAAAGTTTATGCAAATAACACATATGAAAAGAAAATGAATAAATAGGGAAATATAAATTATTACCTTAACTTTGTTAAACAACATCAATTCATGATAACCAGTAAACCTTGTCCACTTAGTCCTCCACCAATTCATTTGATTAGTCCTCCACCAATTCATTTAGAGATGTGTTTAACCTTAGAGCACCAAAACACTCTTTCCTAGAAAAAACAAATAACTCCAAAACACTATTTCATGGCCTATTTTATGGCCATATACAGATTCATTTTATTTGTAAGGAGGCGGGTGATATTAGGGTTTTACCTACCTTTTTAATATCCTATATTTTGTAGGCTCAATTGTATTTCATGGGTTTCAATGGGCCCAATTTAGTTTAAATTGTTTCTTATCTTAGTATCAATTTCTTATTACAAATTCAATTTTAAAAAAAAAATATAATTTAACAAAGTCTGCTCCACTTATTATACAAACTAATTTATTTTGTATTGTAAATTAAATGAGATTCTATAAATTAAGTGGTAAGCATTGTATAAAAAACTTATGATATTTTCTCGAAAATTTTAAATTTTATTTAGTAAAATTATATATTAATTCCCTACTGACCTCGACTAACAATAATATATGTAGTACTACAACCCTAACTAAGAATAATAGAAGTACTACTATCATACATTGAAGTCTTAAAAACCTCTCACAATAAATCACATATTATTGGTCATGTAAAAATTAATATTACCATGACAACATTTAAAAAAATTAAATTTCTAGAGGTAGAAGATAGCATACCAAATTTTTGACAATACATTTTTTAAAAATATTTACTAATTGCTATGTTTGTTTAAATATAGGAATTAAAATGAATTATAATATGATTGTTGATTTTTATTTTATTCTTAGTCAATTTGATTTGAACATGTAAAATGACAATATATTGTGGGTAACACTACATATACCATATTCATTCAATGGTTGATTGAGAAAAATCTAAATTGGAAAGAAATTGAATGAGAAATGCACTAATAGTGTCTTAGTATATAAGTTGTTTGACTTGACCATATGTACTTTAACATAATTATAATGAATATTTTTAATATTTTCAATTTTATTGAAATTTTTTTATTTAAAACAATGCTTATATTTATAAACTTGTTTTGTAACTCAAAATTTTCAATAGACAGGTTTTTCCAACAAATTTTGGGTCTTTTCACAAGGTGGGTATCAAATGCAAAAAGAACATTGTTTTGTCAAATATGTTCAAAAATATAATTCCATTATTTTTTAAAGATGAATAAAGAGGATACGTACAAAAATTATTTCTAGAATTTCCTTATTTGAATAAAATTATTAATATTAAACTTTAATTCAAAACAATAATTATTTTAAAAAGATATGTAAAATTATTAATTTTACATGAACAAAGTTCAAAAAACATGTATTATGGGATGAAGTATATTCTACTAAGTCTCCCTAAGATTTTAAGTAATTCATCATTTATATTGACTTTGGTATGAAATGACTATTATCATTTACATTACTTATATTTTGTAGTCCCCATTTTTATAGTTCTTTGAGTAATTTTAATCCAAATTAGTTATTTGAATAAACTTTTTTTTTCTTGCAGATACTTTAAGAAAATATAAAAAAATAACGAGATCACCAAATTTCGAGAAAAACTATTAAAAAGGAGATCAAAATTTAAATTCAAAGTTTGTCAAATCCCATAACATACCTCAATTTTTATCCAAAGGCGAACCTACCGATGTGGGTGGGAATTGAGTTGTGATTTCCTGAAAATTAAAAAATGGCTTATAAACATTCAAAAAATTTGGTGTCAAAAGTTGATGATATTAGTATATAACTATCACATTTTTTTATTAATATTTCTTATGAGAGTTTAACAAAAATGACCACATTAGTATTTATTGATTGTTGGAGTTAATTTTAAACATGTTTTTATTTA
Source organism: Apium graveolens (assembly GCF_009905375.1). Taxonomy (NCBI): domain Eukaryota; kingdom Viridiplantae; phylum Streptophyta; class Magnoliopsida; order Apiales; family Apiaceae; genus Apium; species Apium graveolens. The sequence continues at coordinate 19,964 of NW_027418144.1, forward strand.
TTTGCAGAGTTTTATTATGTTTGAATAAATCAATGTGTACGTTGTAGTAGTCATAGGTGGATAGAAGAACGTGGAGTTATATTTGGATCATGTCCTCGTTTGTAGGAGTTTTAGTTGATAGGTGTTTCTATTAATAACCTCTGTAATCTTTTATTCCAGTCAAGTAATCCCAGTTGCAGTTTCAAGCATATATTACCATTCTTTATCTTAGCATATCAGTTTTAGTTCTATCATCTGGTATCAGAGCTCTGAACACACACATTCATTCTCTACGATCGAGAAAAAACAGTCAATGGCAGAGTCAAGCAAAGGAAGGGAAGGGCAAATTGGCATAAGCTACCCAATGCTCACTAAAACCAACTATACCGCCTGGGCTATGAAGATGAAGGTATTCTTAGAGGCATACAATGTGTGGGAAGCAGTAGAGCCCAAAGACCATCGTTGAGAACAAGGCAGACAAGCGGGCTATGGCGATTATTTATCAATCTATCTCTGAAGAATTGTTGTTGACGCTAGCAGGACATACGACTGCAAAAGACGTATGGGAGGCTATTAAAACGGCTTCTCTGGGTGCTGACAGAGTATAAAAGGCTAAGGCACAAACTCTCAAGGCTGAGTTTGAGTCATTAACCATGAAAGATTCAGAACAATTGGATGATTTTTGCTTCAAATTGAATGGCTTGGTCGCGAAGATCAGGGCACTCGGTGAATCAATTGGAGAAGAGTATGTTGTCAAAAACATACTAAGGGCAGTGCCAACAAAGTTTCTATAGATTGTTTCAGCTATTGAGCAGTTTGGAAACCTTGAAACAATGTCCATTGAGGAAGTAATCGGCTCTTTAAAAGCTCATGAGGAACGTCTTTCGGGACAGGTGGAGAGCAAGGAGGGTCAGCAACTTTTGATGAACTGAAGAAGATTGGTCGAAACATGAAGCCACAAAAGGAAAGCTCCTGCTTACGTGAGAAGAGTGGCTGCAACGATCAAGTCGAGGTGGATACCAAAGCAGTCATGACAGAATTGACAGGAGTAAGGTTAAGTGTTTTAATTGTGGAATATATGGACATTTCGCAGGGGAGTGTAGAAAGCCTAAAAGGGACAGGGTGCAGCGTGGTGAGGCAAATCTAACTCAAGCTACCGATGATGAACCTGCTCTTTTGATGGCCATGACTGATAATGACGTAGATGGCATGATTTTACTAAGTGAAGGTGAAAATTCGAATGAAAAGGAGGTTGCAGAAAACATGTGGTATCTCGACAACGGTGCGAGTAACCATATGACTGGATGTCGTGACAAATTTGAGAGTTTGGACAGATCAAAGCAAGGACAGGTCAAATTTGGTGATGGTTCATTGGTACAAATTGAGGGAAAAGGGACAATTAACATGGTTTGCAAGAACGGAGAAATTAGGAAGCTTCATGGTGTTTACTATATCCCTACTCTACGTAGTAACATCATAAGCCTGGGTCAGCTTTCAGAAGAAGGCTACCGAGTTGTTTTGAATGGGGAAAGTTTGTGGGTTTACGATAGTTGTGGCCGACTCATGATGCACGTACAGAGGTCTACAAATCGTCTTTATAAGATTCATATCAAAAACAACAAGGAGATGTGTTTGCTGACAAAAGGGGAAGAGGAAACTTGGCTTTGGCACTCAAGATTTGGGCACATTAATTTCAAAGCTATGTAGTTGATGGTAAGAAACAGAATGGTGTATGATTTTCCCACAATCCATTTGCCAAAAGACCTCTGTAGCAGCTGCCTTCTCACAAAACAACAACGTAAGCCTTTCTCTCATTCAAATTTTGTTGCTAAATCTGTATTAGAATTAATACATAGTGATTTGTGTGGACCTAACTCACCTTCCACCCCTGCTGGTAACAAATATTTTATGCTCTTGGTTGATGACTTCAGTCGTATGATGTGGGTTTACATGCTAAAAACTAAAGATGAAGCCTTAAGTTGTTTTAAACGATTTAAACTGTTAGTTGAGAATGGTACCAAAACAACTATACAAGTATTTCGTACTGACCGTGGAGGCAAATTTTGCTCCAAAGAATTCGAAAATTTATGTGCAGATTCAGGCATTCTCAGGCATTTTACGACATCCTACACACCGGAGCAAAACAGTGTTGTAGAGCGTCATAACCGTACTGTGACAGTTATGGCCAGAAGTCTATTAAAGGAAAGGGCTGTACCAGCACAGTGTTGGGGAGAAGCATTAAAGCACGCTGTTTATGTGCTCAATAAATTACCTACATGCTCTCTCTCACAAATCACTCCTCATGAAGCTTCGTTTGGGCATAAACCAACTGTTGCAGACTTAAAGATTTTTGGTTGTATGTGTTATATAAAGGTTCCATCAGTATTCACTCAAAAACTTGATGATCGAAGTCGTGTATTAGTACATTTTGGGAGAGAATCAGGGACAAAGGCATACCGCCTATATGATCCCACCTCAGGGCGTATTCACGTTTCGCGCGATGTGGTGTTTGATGAATCAAAAGACTGGAATTGCTCTGTTTCAAGTCATGACGCAGAAGTGCCCATACAGTCTCTTGTTTTTCCTGACCTCGGTCCTGAGAATGATAGTGTAGAACCTCTCACACCACCATCTATGTCCCAGCC
>NW_027418145.1:0-78062 GCF_009905375.1 Apium graveolens
AACACATTGAAGGTTACCAAGAATGATTTGACAAAGTTAAAAATATATATGTGAGTGTTATTAAAATGGGTAGTAATGATTTTAGAATTTAAAAATAAATACCAAGAATTACTTGCAATTACAAATTAACAAAATGTGAACATAAACCTAAATTTGGTAAATGTGTGCTATTTTGTTCGCGTTTTAACTATTAACAAAATGTTAATATAACATATATATATAATAAGGTAATTAAATTATATGGAAAAAAGCATGGTTTTAAAGGGTTTGACCTATAACGAGAGTTGAAAACCTAGTTCCAAATGCTAGAGTTATTGGACTAAGAAATGATTCCAAATTCAAGTTTTTGATAGACAATATAGGAATATAGGTGGTGTGTTTAATCATTTTCTCCATTATTTTTTACAAAATCCTTCATAGATATGTAACAAAAGAAATAATTTTAAGAATTAATAGTTAGCTACTAATGATGTGCATATATCTTAGCCTCCTCAAACAGCCTTTTATATGTTTATATAGTTTGAAGGTTGGTGGTTAGTAAAAACTTAGATATTCAAATCTATGGAAAATAACATTTTTTTTAAAATTACTATCCTAAATGAATGACTCATTCCCTTAAACCAACCATTCTAATTAATCATTTTGACTGTGATATTATGAATGTATTGGTTTACAAGTAGACAATATGGTATTCAATGATTCTCCTTCAATCTAATCCCATTCCCAACTAGTGGCACAAATTAGAGTTTTTACCAACATAAATTATTATACCAATTTTATTTTGAAAGCTTATTAACATAAGTTAAAATATATTAATTAAAAATAAAAAATATTAAAAAATTAAATTAGTTAGATTAAAAAACATAATGCATTAAATGAATGCTGTGATTTTCCGTATTAACATGTATAGCTTTTAAGCTAGTGTAGTTAAGGTTAAGAAAATAATCTTGTAGGTAAAATCACAATAATAACGAGCCAAAGAAATATACTCTTTAAAGGAAGGCCCAGCCCCAAGACAAACAAGGGTCCAAGAAAAAAGGTATTTTGGTAGCAACCCATCAAGATAATAAGATGATTTACTATTTCTAGTCCATTCTAGAAACTTGTATATAAAATTTTAAAAACAAAACCTCCCCTACTAGTACATTCTAGAATCTTCATTATTTAGTTCATAACCATACACCACTAGTCATATGTTTACAACATCTCCCTTATCTTCTCTTATAGTTTTATGATATCTAAAATAAATGTTATTTGAGTATTGAAATAGGGAAAACCATAAAGTCACCCCTTTTGTCTTTTAAAATTAGAGGTTTATTTTACTATATTGAAGGAGACAAATGTGTAAGTGACATGAAGTTCCTAATTGAGAAGCCATCATACATATACACACGGGCCCATGTATATTTTTGTGACTGAGTATGCGATATTTCCATATATTTTGTTTTTTATTGCTTATTTCCATTTTCTTTGTTTTTCAACCTACCTTTAAGATTTGATATGTTGTATTTTGGGTCTCGTTATCTTTTTTAACCCATACAAGTATTGTGTGTTGATATTTTTTAAATTTCTATACAACAGTTGATTTAAAAGAGATTTTTTGTGTCCTCGTAGGTAGTGGCCATATTTGTGAAAAAAAGAGATGGCACAATTTGGATAGAATTATTTGATAGTTGTTGTTTATAATGGATAATGTACATAGAGGAAAGTGAATATGATTGTTCTCATAAAAAAATGTTATTCTTGATTTTTTCTTTCATTGGCCACATTTTTACAAATTAACCAAGTCAAAGATAGAAAAAATCAAATATAAGTATAGAGAAATTATTAATTATATTAAAGTTGTTGTTTGAGCCCAATTACATTATTGGTGTATTAATTTTGGATTGGCTTTTTGGTAGGTGGATGAAAAACTAGTTGATAACTTCGTACTCAATATTAAGCTCTATTTATTATCTTTTTAATATAATGGTGAATATTTCCTTCCAAAATCTTTACATAATATGCTTGTGTTCGTATTTGTAGTGAAACAATGAAGAAAATGCTCCACAATACTAAGGATTACTTGTATATGATAGGTATCATATACAATTTAATAAATTGATGCAAAATATTAAATATTTTTTTATCTGGTAAGGGTTACACCCCAAATTGAATTGGGCAAGTGTTTTCCACCTTTGTTACAACCAACCAAACACATGCTCATGAAATTGGATCCTACTAACAGGTTTTAAAGATCATGATACATGAGAACTGGAGGACTGTGCTATACATCCAACCTGCTATTGCAGCGTGCAAAAGGGCAATTGATTAGCCCAATGGTTGCAAGCCAGTTTTTACAGAGTTGATGCTGCCAAATTAATACCCAAATCCCAATCAATATTAGACAAATGAATGTGAAGAAAGAAAACAATAATAAATTCAAGTAAACCATGTTCATATATACATAGTGTTTTAATAAATTATTTACGTTATTACCAAGAATTGTAACTCTTGAAGTTTTTGTTAAAAGTGTTAAAAATTGTTTATAGTTGATTTCTCCTTAATACTTTGTTAGGTAAGGCCATATTTTTATTTTATACATAAATACTATGTACTGCAATGCTATGGGGTCATCTTATACATTTGAAATACTTAATTGTACATTTCGGATGAAAAGCTCATACCATATCAAGTTTATATCTTTTTCCACCCATATCATTTCTATATTGTTGTAGATAAAAAAATATCTAAAACTAAACCAATTCAAAAGCGTACAAAAATATCAAAAATACAAGAAATATAGACGGAACCTTTTTAGAAGATAAAAACCGACTAACTTTTATACATAATGAACTTATCAAGTGCTTCATCCTTATATCTAAGCAAATAAAAATAATAGTATCTACTACAATCATCAATAAAGGTAATAAATATCATTTATTGTCTTTATTAAACAAGTCATTAAATTCACATATGTCAGTATGAACTAAATCCAAAATTTCAGAATCTCTTACAACATTATGAAATGGTTTTCTTATTGATTTTAGAAGAGACAAATACTGGACACCTAGATTTGTTACTAATTGCATGCTCTAGAATCAACTCTAAATTTATCATATTCATTAGAGAACCAAAAATTAAATGACCAAGACGAGAGTGCCAAAAATTAGATGATTCAACGTAATTAACAGAAGAAGCAACAATTTCATTAACCAAACCGTTAATCATAGGCTCAACATTAATAAAAAATTAAACATCCGAAAAATACCTTTGCCCATGATTACACCAGTTTGAGTGATAACTACTTTATTACACTTCAAAAAGTTCAAAATCATCCTTAACTTAATAAGATCAACTAACAATATTTTTATGAATGTTAGGAATATGATGCACTCTAATCAGGGATAGAACACGCCTACAACACTAGCATTCCCATAGTCACTGTCCTATTATAGCCACTTGATAAGATACAAATAGAGTTTTGTCAGCAGAAATGGGCACATTAGCTGCAGTATCAATCAACCACTCTTTAGGAAGATAAATAAATAATATTATAGGTGTATTGGCAATATACCCTTCATTGATTACAAAAGCATGTGATTCACCAATAACCATTATAGCTATAGGCACACCAATGGTTGCAGTCCCAATCACGGTATTTGCCTGAGCCACTACATCAGATTTTTTTTAGAATAATCTTTACTTCAATGACCATCTGTCCACAAGACTAACATGGTTTATTTATCTTTGGTTTTAGCCTTGTTCTTTTCATTGTCTGAGTTACTGTTACTTTTTCTTACTAGCTACTTTCATTTCTGATCAGTTGCACGATGTTTATCTTCACACTCCCACTTATAACCGGCATCAAATAACCCTGTTTAGACTTGTGGCTGCTCTTGCATACAAATCTGAAACATCAGACTAGTCCAAGTAATCTCTCCCTTCTATTTATCATGAAAAGAGAGAACTCTTCCCAAGACTTCAGAAGTTTTTTAATCATATAAATCACCTAAAACTTTATAGAAGATCCACACCTAAAAGTATGTATAATCATCTAAAATTCAATTCACCTGTTCAGTCATGACTTAGAGTCTATAAGCTTCAAGTCAAGGAACTTAGACATGTGATACCTTTTTTAACCTTGCGAGACAATATAGTGTCCAATCAAGGCATCTTTCGCAAAACCTTAGCATTATAGTCCTTTGATAAATAACATGAAATAGAGTGTAGCATAAGGCTGCAAGAATTGTGCCCTTGCCATTCTATCTTCTCTGTGCACATAACATAAGCTGTTGAGTCTCGGCTTTACCTTTATTAACAACATGTAGGTTATACTACATCACCAACCCGAGACCCTTAACCATTACAATGGTTTCATCTTTTCTAACAACGAGAAAAACCAGAACCCTATCAAACTTGCGCAGACATACCCGAAAGATTAATAGGCCGTGAAAATCGTTAATTGGCCCAATTAATGGTGGGTACAATACCATCAAAAGGTTAACTACGAGAAGTAAGACAATTTCATTCACCATCTTGAATGACGCAATTGGTCAATTATATTCAATATAAATCACAATTTAAGAATAGGTAATCAAAATTAATTAACAAAATAAATCACGAAGGTCAAACGAATTCGATATTCAGAAATTGCAATACTTAACAATAACAAGAAATAAAGTTTATCTATATTATAGGTCTAATATTAGATAAGAATATTGTAAAAGACGTGACTGTTCTTGAAGATATACTCGCCTCGCCTATGATGTGCTCGGCTACCGTAAATTAAGTTCTAGGTTAATGCAGCAATAGAAAAATCCTTCACAGGCCGGCAAAGTTCAAAAATGATGACACCTCAATTCATCCGAAAATCTATGTATATGTTTATATTTGGAAGAGAGAAAAAGGGAGGCTAGCAAGGATTCTTGTCCTTTCCCTTCATCCTTTTATTTTTATATCAAAGAACATATATATAGTATCATTTAAAAATAAATATTTTGAAGCCTAATTAATACTCCCTCAGTCCCTTCCAATTGTTTACATTTTTGAGGATGTGTCCCGGCACGCATTTTAAGGTGCATAAAAGTATAGTTTCTGTAACTTATTTTTACAATTTTCTTTTTCTGAATAAAAGTTGAATGTTTTAATTTTTATTCAGAAAAACAAAATTGTAAAAAAAAAATTACAGAACTATACTTTATATGCACCTTAAAATACGTGTCGGACACTCTCTAAAAAATATAAACAATGAAAAGGACGGAGGGAGTATTATTTACATAAGAATAATCCTTACTCTTATTTATATAATAATATTAAATATATCTATATGTCTACTCATATCAAGGCCGTAACTCTGGACACTCAGGGCCTTTTAGATCGCAAGTGAATATGTCAAGGCCTTGACTCCGTCACTCAAGCCCTTTAGATCGTTCCTATCAGGGTCTTGATTTTGTCACTCAAGGCCTTTATAATGCTTCTTTTTTGTGTCAATGATTTGATGTAACATTTCAAGCCATTGATCTTGGATTAGACCATACATAACACATATACTCCACATAAAGAAACTCATGGCACTTATTTTCTATGAATTACACTAAGAAAATTACTTATATCCATATCCAAATTTTTTGAAAATTACATAAGGAACTTACGATATTAAAACTCCAAACTTTCAAGTTTCTAACACATGTAAGCGAGGGTCAAACACATTTAATTAAGAACTTACATTTTTGGGTGTCGAGCCGAGACAACAAATTAATGTTTTTATAAAGATGCACGGAGGAGCTCAACAAGTAGGTTTTGATGGATAACATTTATGACATGTGGTACGTGATTTTAGGAAGAACAACTTGGGTGTTAATTATGCTCAAATGATATTGGATTTGTTGTATCCCTTAATAGAAGAAAGTGGCGCGGTTTCATTAGAATTCTACTTAATGAAAAACATAGATTGAAGGGTCTTATAATGGTTGATCCTCGCTCTTTGATAGCCTAAAAAAGTTTCAGGGACGTATTTGATTTTGATCCTACATATCCAACCAATAGGTATGCTATAGCGTTTGTGCAATTCACCCCGCTGAACCATCACTACGAATAATTAATTTTCGAATTTGCACTCATGTGGGATCAATTGAAGATAAGTTCTGAGTGAGTTTTAGGTACTTGGCTAGAGGTCGTGGAAGGCGAAGAACCTTGGGCTACCATTTACGATAAAGAGCAAGCCATTAGCGGACAATTTAATCTCAACTCCCTAATATTATATATTTGTTGTGTACTTGACACATTAGTAACAAATATCACGGAAAGCTTTTGAATGTATTATTTCAAGAATGCCAAAGGTAAATGTAATTTCAAAAATATACCAATCATTGACAAGAGATGTGGTTGGAGATATGTGAAAAATATTAATTTGGAAGTACAATATATATATAATATGATGTATATATATTTAATTAAATAAATTAATATATATATCCGCATTTTATTCAAAACTAGTAAAGTATTGACTTGAAAAATTCTAAAGTATAAAAATATATACTTAATATTAATCATAACTATCACCAATTGGAATCGTAATTTTCGTTATTACTACATATTATGTTATATATATAAAATGCAAACCATATATAATACTTATTGGAATCATATTCTTTGTCCTAAATTATTTCCATTTCTTTGACTTGGGTTTGCTCATCACAAACTATTCAACTAATTGAATTTTTATATATATTTAATCCTATGTATTAATTAATTATCAACCACTAGCTTCTGAAGTAATAATTATATTTCAAAATTAAATAATTTAATCTCACACCTATATTTTACATTAAAGTAGAATGTTGAGTTTTTTATGTAGCAAAAGAGTTTTTGAATTTTGACTACACTCATTTTGGTAATTAAAATAAAACATTAACATATGGTGAATGCGTAACTCATAAATTGTACCAAAGAATTCAAGCACTTAATAAAAGTACAAATTGCACCAAAGAATTGTAGCACGTAATAAAGTCATTTCTTACTTCAAAAAAAATGAACTCATATTCTTTGAAGTGAGTGACTATGAAAGGGATTTTTGCATACTTGTATTTAGTTTTCATCATTAAAACTTATGCGTTGTTATGTTTCCATGTGATGTCTGTGTAAAATATGCAATAAAAATGATTCAACATAAAATATGAAAATTAGAATATCGACCAAAGAATATCTTTTAAATATAGTATAAACAACCAAAAGCTAGAAAAAAGTGTTGAAATACTACCAACATATACTATTTACAACCATCTTCAACAATAAAAGCTATTAAATTCTTAAGAAGTTGGTCAGTTAATGTCAAAAAACTAATTATTAACACACTTGTGTGGTTGACATGCTAAATAGGCAAAAGTTGGGCCATAGATGGTAACTTGTGAAATAAAAGTAGCTAAAATGTTAGTAAGTTATGTTATGTGGTTATGTGTCTTGGCGTTGCTCACACTTGCCTCAATACAGTCATGCAATTTTGTGGGGCCAAAATTTAAAAAACTAAAAAAGTAATAAATGAGTGATTTTAGGTCAATTTTGACAATTATAAAAGACTAACTCATTATTTACCACTTGACTAGTTTGAACAAAGCAAATAGGTAGGAAATGGCTTATTTCAACCAAAATTGATCATAGCCCACTTATTTTGTCACTCGAAAATCAGTAATTTTCCCTTAATATATTATATCACAAGGGTTACACTACCTCCTTAAAAACTCTTTTATGTTATTTACTATCATTTCCCCACGAGCTATTGAATTTAATAAGATCAGATTGCACCCAAAGGTAAAGGGTAAAATTTATGAATTATTCATCAATTTGTAATATTTACTCGTGAATTCACATGAAAGACAATTAACAAAAAATATATTAAGCAACAAAAAAGGAGAGGTGCAAGATAATTAGGAAAAAATATCTAAGAAAATAAAAGGGACGATTATTTAATATTTGACAAAGATGCCAAGAAATAAAATTGAAAAATATGTGAACATAAATGTTTATAAAGATGAATTTGGGGAATGGTTGAGCTCCATGGGAGAGTAAAGGGGTGGCCCATAAAACATGATTAACAACATTACAAGAAATTAAAAATGTCACAAAAGAAGAACACACTGCATTAGTTTTGATGACTTTCTCCAACTACTCTTTATTTATGGGATGAGTGTTTGTTGTCTTGGAAATTTTAATAACAAAGATGAAGCTCAGTTTGAAAATCTTGAGAGCAAACAGCCTCAACCTTATGGGAATTGCTATAGAATTTTTGGTTTGCTTAATTGTATGTAATTTCTTCATATGTGTAGTAGGAACCCTTAGACTTAACTTAGGATTGTTTGGAATATTAGTGGCTAGAAGACAAAAGTTTTTTATTAAAGAACTAAAATATTGTTAGGTGAACTTTGTAAACTTGTTTGATAAATTTTAAAAGACTTATTGACCTTTTGACACTTAAAGTATTAATATTTTACCCATAAATCCTAAGATATGTGACACCACGTGTTGGTATTAGTTTAGTCGACGTAAAATTCGACCTAAAATTAGTAAATAACGAGTAGGGAATCTGACCGTCACGGTATCTAGTCGTTATTCTTTAATACCGAACAAGTTGGGCCTTACAACGATCAAAATTGTGGTCATTAAAGGCCCTGTTTTCACAAAAATCTCATGTTCTTGTATGATGGTCAAAGATGGTATATACGAGAACATAGGAGACAAGATGCCAAAAGTTGTTGATGTTGTACTAGTTAGATGATAACTTTCCAATGGATGATATGTTTAACCACGCTGATTCAAGAGGAAAATATTGTAGATTTTTAATAAATAATGTGTTATAACAATATCAATTTTTGATCTACAAACTTTGTTGCAACTTTTGATCAAGTTTTACTTAAGTGCGACCATGTAATTGTAGAGAAATCACTTGTACAAAATCACAGGCTGACGGCTCACATTAGTTTTCTTGAGGGATGAGTTCACGAGAGTGAAGTGATCTCTAACTTGTATCGTTATATCCATAACCTCACATATGAGTCCCATCTGCGAAAGATTGAATATCTCCCTTCTCTTTCTAACAACTCTAACTCTATCTCAAGTAGAATGACTCAATATATCGTCATTTGAGTTTACGAGAACTACTATTGTTAGATTAAGAATGGTATTTAAATACTTTTATGGAATCAACTCTTATCTTCGTTAGTGGATTTAGTCTTTTACCTTTGTACTTTTGATTTAGATCGATAATTTTTTGGTAAGTCCCCACTCCCCACTACTTGAGTTAATTTCTAATTACCATTACTTTTTAACACGACCTCTCCAATTGTTTATAGGCAATTCTCTTTGCTATTGATATCATCTTAAATATTATTGCTAAAGGTGAAAGGCAACACCAAGCTCTTGTTGCCAGGTGGGCCGTGGCATGTGACACATAACACACAATACCTTTTTAATACCCAAAAATTATTTTATTATACCAATATTCAAACACTACTTGTTCATACATGCATCATAGGTTGGTGTTTCATAGTATTTCAAGCCAAATCGGCACATGTTCCGACAGGTGACTCTAGGTTAATAGGCGGGCTCATTTTTTTTGCCATATGAGCAGTATAACCCATATTTTGTTTACATCAATAGTGGGGGCACTTTGATGTCGTACTAACAATTGTGCTCACTAATGTACTATATGAGATTTTCCCGATAGATATTTATGTCAATAAATTGTTTATTATGTGGTTTTATATAATTTATGTGAATTAGTGAATAAATATTAAAATTTAATTCATTCCACTTTGACGAGTCAAATATTCTGAATTATTTAAGGAAAGAAATCGAGAGGAAAGTATAAATGTAGTAAAACATAAAAAGAGTTCTATGTGTTTATGTGATTCAGTCGAGTTAAAATATTCAAATTTGGCCGACCATTGAATTATTTTCTGATTGTTAATTAAGAAGAATAATTATATAAATAGAGATTAAATAAAAATTTTGTGGATATGAGATTTTCCAAGCTGAGAAGGTGAATATATGTTATCGTAATCATATGTGGTTAGGCCGATTTTTTTTAATATTTTTAAATGAATTATATTTTAAAAAATAGCGTCTATTTGGTCATAAAATATTTATATAAAATCAGCAGAGTATATTCAAATCTCAAAACTTGTTTTATTATCTCTAGTATAGTTCTAGAGACTTTTGAAAAAAGATTGTTAGATTTATTATAATGACCAAGTATTTTAAAATGATCTTTAAAGGATTATTTATCTTTTGCGAGCTAACTTGCAAAATTCGTAGTAAATAAACCCCTCAAAAATTGTAAGTCCCGAGAAATTTTAAGTAAGTAACTCTCGTTATCGCAATTTATGATTTAATGTAAGTGCGTGAATTAATTTAATTGTGATTAAATTTTTAGAATCGAAAGTGTGAACATCGCAAGTGTGAACAAGATTAGTTTATTAGAGTATTATTGATTAATTAATTCCCAATGATATTTAAATATATACTTATTGGGTCGTTAAATATTTTGTAGGGATTTAAATAGGTATGAGATTATTAAGTTCTGGGAAACTATTTAAATAATTATTTATTTCTGAAAAATAAAGAATCGCATTATTATTCTATAATTATAACGGAGTGTATTGAAGAATTTAAAAGTTCTTATAATCATATTATTTGATTATTTTATAATGATATTTTTTATGGGGAAAATAATTGTGAGTGTAGCTGTCTATTTAGCTAAAATAAGTGTTAGCTTTGGAATGCTAATATTGCATTAATAAATTTCTTGAATATCCTAAGATTTGTGCTCTAGTAATTATTCTTTAATTAATTTTTTATTTATTTAGTAATATGATAAAAAAACTTGAATTGCGATTATTTCGAGTACAAATTTTATTTATATTTTTTTTCTATTTAAGAAATTGTATGGGTGCCAATATTATCAATATATTATTATTATTATATTATTATTATTATTATATTATTATTATTATTATTATCATCATCATCATTAATATTATTATTAATATTTTTATTATTATCATCATTATATATTATTTTCTTCTATCCTATTATTGTTAGTAAATTTAGAAAGAATGATAACTAAATATTAGAATATATATATAAATTGTACTTCCTAGACAATTCTAGAAATTAGTGGATATTTATCTCGTTAGTTGTTAACCATGGTTAAATATATATTTATAAGTAATTTTAAAGGAGTAATCTCTATATATTTACCAAAATCCCTTCCTTTTCTTCCCCAAATTCATTTACACTAACACTCACAATCCAAGAAAGTGAAAACTTTAATTTGGATAAAAGGTTTAGTAGGAGGATCAAAGAAAGTTTTGGGGTATTTCGATAAGGAATTTTTTGGTGGTTAAGAAATCTAATTAAATCAAGATCAAGAACATGTGGGTTATATTATATCATCCCCCATAAATCGTTAATCGTTAATCGTTAACTATAATTTCATCTTTTTCTACCACATAGACAAACCGGAACCTCACCGAACTTTTCAAGCATACCTGAAAGATTAATGGAGTATGGAAAACGATATGTGGCCCAACAGTGATGGGTACAGTACCACTAGTACCGGCAAAAAATTAACCACTAGAAATAAAATAGTTTCGTTCACCATCTTGAACTACACGATTAGTAGAATATAATAAAAATATCTATTCTAGATTATTGGAAAATATTAACACATGCAACAATAGGGTAATTATATTCAAAATAAATTATAGTTCAAGAATTGGCAATAAAAACCAACTAACAAAACAAGTCATAATGGTCAAACAGATTTGATAAATAAAAATAATAATTTTAAACAATAACGAGAAAGAAAGCTTATTTATATTGTATTTAATATTGTATAATAGCCGAGTCATGAATCTTGCAAAAGACATGACTGGTCTTGAAGAGTTATTTGCCCCATCTATGTTGTGTTAGGATGCCACAAATTACTTTTAGGATAAAACAATAACACAAAAATTTGTCACATACCGACAAAGTTGAACAACAATCACACCTCAATTCTCCGAAAATCTAAGTATATATATGTATATTTGGTAGAGAGAAAAAGAGATGTAGCTAAGGTTCTTCTCATTTCCCTTTATTCTTTTATTTTTCTGTCAAGGAGTATATATAGCATCATATATATATACATATATATTAGAGGGCTAATTATCATTATTTACATAACAATAATCCTTAATCTTATTTACATATTAATATATATATATGCCTACTAAGATCAAGACTTTCACTCTGGACACTCAATACCTTAATATCGCAATTGAATGTGTCAAGACCTTAAGATTGTTTCTATCAAGGCCTTGACTATGTTGTTGAAGGCCTTTGGAATGATTCTTTTTATTTCAAGGTCTTGAGGAAGAATCTAATGCCCTTAATCCTAACTTAGACCGTATAAAACACATATAATCCACACAAAGAAGTATCTTTTCACTTCTTTCTCAATGGATTACACTAAGAAAATTGCATAGATCCATATTCAATTTTTTTTTAAAATTACGTAAAGAGCCTACAATAATAAAGCTCCAAACATTCAATTTTCTTACACATGTAACGGTGGCCCAAAGGAATTTAATTAAGAACTTACATGTTCAGGTGTCCAACTGAGATAATAAATGAATATTTTTGACAAGATACACGAATGAGCAGGAAAAGTAGGTTTTGATGGCCAACATTGAAAAAACGTGGTACATGATTTTAGGAAGGGCAACTTGGATGTTAATGATGCTCAAGGGAGATTGCATTTGTTGTATCGCTTAAAAAAGTGATGGGAATTTTTTTCATTAGAATTCTAATTGATGAAAAAAAATTAAATGGTCTTATATGGGTTGATCCTTGTTCTTTGATATCTAATAAAAAAAATTGTGATGTTGTGTTTGATACTACATATCGAACCAATAAGTATGTTATGTCGTTTGTGCCATTTTATTAATACTACAAGTTTTGAGCGGGTTTTGGTATTAGTCGTGGGAGGAGAAAAACCCTTGGGCTATCATTACCGATCAAAATCAACACATTCTTAAGGAAATTTAATCTTAACTGTGGAACACCACACATTTATTATGTTCTTGGAAAATTAGTAACAAACTTCTACAAAATCTTTTTAAAGTATTATTCCAAACACCTATAAGGTTTTAAAAGTGGTTTAAAAAATATACCATTCATTGACCAAATATATATATATATATACATTAATTATATACCATTCATTGACTAAATTTATATATATACATACATATATATATATACACATAAATTATTTTAAAAACTTTTTTTGTTGGAAAAAAATCAAATGTTCAAATTTTTATTAAAAAAAATCTTAAAAAAAGCTATGTAACTATAATATATAAGAGCCTCAAAATGCGTGTCGAGCACTCTATTTCAAATATTAAGAATTGATTGGAACATAGGGAGTATAATATTAGAAATTCAAGACTTAAAACTTAACACATTATATAATACAAATATATAGTTATATATAGGGGTAAATATAAGTGATCGCGGTTTGATTTGGTTGGGGTTACATGTTAAAACAGAACCAGACCGTATAACTGTGGTTTTTAAAAACATTCAAACCAACCCGAACCTCGTATCCCAGTAAAACCAAACCATTCGGTTCGGTTTAGCGGATTTTGACGGTTTATGATATTTTTTAGTAGTGAACTCGGTAAATAAAATAACATCTCTTTTATTTAAACGTTTCCACTTAAAATTTACATAATTATTAGTAAAATTATGAAATCTTTCATAGTAAAGTAAATCACTAGTATTAATTGCAAATAACTTACGTTTAATAAACATGTTGATCAATTTAGTTGCAACAACAAATGTAATGCAAAAACAATATAAAATACTTTGAAACATATGATGAGTTGATGATAATTTGATGAGATCTAACTCGAATTTAGTTTTTGATTATTGGACATAATTATTTTACTTTGTATAATCACAAGTATAAAATCGTGTGTATATATGTTGGTAAATTGATGCGGTTTGGATCAGATCGTCTTAAAGTTAAACCAAAATCAACCCATAACCTGCGAATTTCTAAGGTAGATGAACTTTAATCGCAAACTACATTCCAATTTCGGTTGTGTCGGTTTAATATCGGATCGGATTATGCGCATAAACCCCGCAACTTGATCACCTACGCGTAAACCTCTGTGAAGAATTCTTTAAAATTAGAAACTAGTCACATGCACCTGTTACTTTGTGTATATATTATCTAACTATCGTCTCTTTTTTTTCAAGAAGACACTTTTAAAATTATATTAATTTTTATTTATGTTTTAGTTACTTTTATGATCGAAAAGATAATATAATTAAATTTTAGAGTATGTTTATAATGTTGTGTAGAAAAATTGTTGTGTTCACCAAATTTTAAATGTTATTTAAAAATTTTCCCATTGTTTTATATAGTTTGATTTTTTTTTAAAATTTGTTCATGTTAGTTATTTTTTGAGATAATATTATATTTTACGTAACACCTTATTGGGTTTCGTAAAAAAGGTTTATTGTTCCAAAAAAATGTTATAATATTCACTAAAAACCATACAATGTATTATTTCAAATATAATTTTGCTTAAAATTAAAAATTATTTTTTATAAAGTTAAACAAAATGTGATGAGTAAAAACATATATATCATGTTATAGGTACTTTTTGCCTTATAAAAAAATAAATTTAATATCATAATTACGTAGGTAATTAATGTGTCCTCAAAACAAAATTACAAAAAAGTTAAATAAAATATACGATTCATACCTTAAAGTTTTAAATATTAAAAAATATTATAAAAATATTATAAAAAATATTATAATATGGTTTTAAAGTGTAATTATATTGTATGTAGATGTCCTCAAAGTTTGTAGTGAGGCCTGTGACTTGACGCGATGATACCTCATTAATTGTACTTTAATGCCTATGTGTGATCGACATGGTAAATATGCAAAAGTTGGACGATCAGGTGGTAACTGAGAAATAAAAGTAGCTAAAATGTTTATGAGTTATCCTATGTGGTTATGTGTCTAGGCCTTGGCTCACACTTGCCTTTATACAGCAATTTTTAGGTCAGTTTTGATGATTATAAATGAGTGACTCATTATTTGCCAAATAGGTAAAAAATGGCTTATTTTCAACCAAAATTAGTCATAGCTCACTTATTTTGTAAGTCAAAAATCAGTATTTTTCCCATACTATATTTTATCACAACTGTTACACAACCTCCTCAGATACTATATTTTAGACAATTAACAAAAAATATATTAAGCAACAAAAAAGAAGGGGTGGAAGACAATAAGGAAAAAATATCTTAGAAAATAAAAAGGGACAATTGTTTAATATTCGACAAAGATGCCAAGAAATAGAATAAAAAATTATGTGAACATAAATGTTTATAAAGATGAATTTGGGGATTGGTTGAGCTCCATGGTAGAGTAAAGGGGTGGCCGATAAAACATGATTAACAACATTACATGAAATTAATAACATCACAAAAGAACAACACACTACATTAGTTTTCATGACTTTCCCCAACCACTCTTTATTTATGGGATGGGTGTTTGTTGTCCTAGAAATTTTAATAATAAAGAGGAAAATCTTCGGAGCTAACAGCTTCAACCTTAAGGGAATTCCTACAAAAAAATTTATTTGCTAAATTGTATGTAATTTCTTCATATATGTAGCACGAGCTTATATCCTTAGCTTACCATGTGTTTGGAATTGTAGTGGCAAAAAAGACAAAATATTTTTTATTCAAAAACTAAATGTTGTTAGGTGAACTTTTGAAAACTTGTTTTATAAATTTTAAAAGATTTATTGACCTTTTAACGCTTAAAGTATTAACATTTTACCCATAAATACTAAGGTATGTGATTAATATACTTATTTTTGTTATATTCAAATAAGCATGAGTGTTGTTTGTTTCCAATGGTATGTCCTAGCTCGCACTGTAAGGCTTCATTTGAATTGGTGGCTGTGGAGGGATGCGTTGGGGGTTGTGTCAGTCAACATGCTAAATAGGCAAAAGTTGGACCATCACATGGTAACTTGAAAAATAAAAGAAGCTAAAATGTTAGTTAGTTATCTCATGTGGTTACGTGTGTAGGTTGTTGGCTCACATTTGCCTTAATACAGTCATGCCAATTTTGTGGGCCAAAATTTAAGAAACTAAAATAGTCATAAATGAGCGATTTTTATGTCAATTTTGACAATTATAAATGACTGACTCATTATTTGCCACTTGACTCGTTCGAACAAAGCAAATAGTAGGAAATGGCTTATTTCAACCAAAATTGGTCATAGCCCACTTATTTTGTTAGTCAAAAATCAGTATTATTCCCGTAAAATGTATTATATCACAAGGATTACACTACCTCCTCCGATACTCTTTTATGTTATTTCCTCCAATTTCCCATCGAGCTATTGAATTTAATGAGACCAGATTGATACATGCACCCAAAGATAAAGGGTAAAATTAATGAATTATTCGTCAATTTATAATATTTACTCATTAATTCACATGGAAGACAATTAACAAAAAATATATATTAGGCAACAAAAAAGGAGGGGTGGAAGACAATTAGGAAAAAATATCTAAGAGAATAAAAAGGGACGATTGTTCAATATTTGACAAAGTTGCAAAGAAATAGAATAAAAACAAATTTGTGAACATAAATGTTTATAAAGATGAATTTGGGGAATGGTTGAGTTCCATGGAAGAGTAAAGGGGTGGCCCATAAAACATGATTAATAACTATATAAGAAATTAAAAATGTCACAAAAGAAGAGCACACTACATTAGTTTTGATGACTTTATTTATGGGATGAGTGTTTACTGTCCTGGGAATCTTGAGAGCTAACAGTTTCAACCTTTAGGGAATTGCTACAAAATTTTTTGTTTGCTAAATTATATGTAATTTCTTTATGTGTCTAGCAGGAGCCCTTAGCCTTAGCTTAGGATGTGTTTGGAATATCAGTGGCATAAAAGATAAAAGATTTTTATTCAAAAACTGAAATATAGATAGGTGAACTTTTGAAAACTTGTTTGATAAATTTTAAAAGACTTTTGGACCTTTTGACGCTTAAAGTATTAATATTTTACCCATTAATCCTAAGGTATGTAACACCAGGTGTTGGTATTAGTTGCACACATGGCAGTAGTCATGGTTAGTCGACATAAAATTCGACTAAAAATAGTAAATAACGAGTAGGAAATCTGACCGTCACGGTATCGAGTCATTATTTTTAAATACCGACCAAGTTAGGCCTTATAACGATCAAAATTGCGGTCGTTAAAGGCCCTATTTTCTCAAAAATCTCATGTTCTTGTATGATGGTGAAAGATGGTACATACGAGATCATAGGAGATAAGATGTCGAAAGTTGTTGATGTTAGATGAGTTAGATGATAACTTTCCAATGGATGATATGTTCAACCACGATGATTCAAGAGGAAAATATTGTAGATTTTTAATAAATAATGTGTCATAACAATATCAATTTCTGATTTACAAACTTTGTTGTAACTTTTGATCAACTTTTACTTAAGTGCGACCAAGTAATTATACAGAAATCACTTGTACAAAATCACAGGCTGAAGCGTGGCATTAGTTTTATTGAGGGAAGAGTTCACAAGAGTGAAGTGATCTCTGACTTGTATCGTTATATCCATAACCTCACATATGAGTCCCAGCTCCTGAAAGATTGAATATCTCCCTTCTCTTACTAAAAACTCTAATGTATCTCAAGTAGAATGACTCACTCTATCGTCATTCGAGTTTACGAGAACTACTATTGTTAGATTAAGAATCGTATTTAAATACTTTTATGGAATCAAGCCTTATCTTCGTTAGTGAATTTAGTCTTTTGCCTTCATACTTTTGTATTTAGATCGATAATTTTTGGTAAGTCCCCACTCCCCACTACTTGAGTTGATTTCTAATTACCATTACTTTTTAAAACGACTCCCCAATTGTTTATAGGCAATTTTTCTTTGTTACTGATATCATCTTAAATATTAATACTAAAGGTGAAAGTCAAAACCAAGCTCTTGTTGCCAGTTGGGCAGGGGCATTTGACACGTAACTCACAATACCTTTTGAATACCCAAAAATTCTTTTATTATACCAATATTCAAACACTACTTGTTAATAAAGGCATCATAGGTTGGTGTTGCATAATATTTGAAGTCAAATCAGCACATGTTCCGACATGGTGACTCCACCTCAATAGGCGGGCCCATATTTTTGCCATATGAGCAGTATATCCTATATTTTGTTTACATCAAAAGTGAGGGTACTTTGATTCTATACCAACAATTGTGCTCACAATGTACTATCTCAGATTTTCGCGGTAGATATTTATGTCAACAAATTCTTTATTATGTGGTTTTAAATAATTTATGTTAATCGGTAAATAAATATTAAAATTTAATTCATTCCAGTTTAACGAGTCAAATATTCCCAATTATTTAAGGAAAGAGAATCGAGAGGAAAGTATAAATATTGGAAATCATTCCTTCTCAAACTGAGATGAAAAACAAATTCAAAAACTTTGCTGACCAGATATCAATGTATGATCTCAGTGGAATGGAAACAAGTGTTAAGAATCTCAAGACCTTATTTGTGGCCCTGAATGAACAAGTTCAAAATCATATCATTCACTCTAATGACACAAGACTGAAGATGGATCAAATGCACTCTAGAAGATACACTCCTCCAGCCTTGCCCATGGATGAAATTAAGAAGGTTGTAGAGGACACTTTTAGGGTTTCTACTTCATCCACATCTCAATCATCATCCACACTACAAGTTCAAGAACTGCAATATCAAGTTTCTTCTCTCAAATCTTCCAATGACTAACTAAGTTCCTAAGTTCAAGCTCGTACATCCTTGGTGCAAACTAAAGAGACAGATATTAAAACCTTGATGGATTCTCACAAGCATCTTTAAATGCAAAACTCTGTTGCTTTGTGAGCCATCACGGGGAAGCTCAACATACCACTGCCTTCCCTACCGGAAGAAATAAGGCCAAAATTATGAACTCCCCTACTCATGCCTGTTATCAAGACTAAAGGGAGATTAAGGTTAGGATTCAACAATCCAGGGATGCTAAATCTAAATCTAAGGAGCCTATTCAGGTTGGCCAAAGTTTTTCACAAACTCAATAATTTCAAGATGTAGGAAAAGAATGACTCGTCAAGGCTGCAGAAGGACCATATCAAGATCAAGAATTCAGTGAACTTCTTGAAGTCCCGAGGTTGTCTCTTCAAAATAACTATATAACATACAAAAGAGCATTGGCCAAAACTATCAATTCTACCAGGGCAGTGGTTGTGAATGTTGAAAATTACTTAAAGAAGAGGATTATTGTCAACGTCAATGATGATGGTGTGGATAGATTCCTTCAAGTATCTATGTCAAATCTTAACATACTAAGGGCATCTGAGCTAGATGTTGTGATTGACAAAGTGCATGTAGTCATCACAGAGGACACTCAAATTCTTCATGAGCTTAAAAATGCACAGATAGCAGCTTTTCCTGAACCTATCTATATCCAAACAAAGGAGTGTCCTACATCTGCCCAAAAACCAAATAATACAAACAACTTACTATTCGTAAAATTTTTGTTAGATCAAATATGAAGACAATCATGACTATTCAATCTGATCTAAAATACAAAAAGAACAAGAACGCTGAAGATTTGGAGATGATAAAGATCTTATATAGATACTTGGTGAATCGTGACACTATGTTGCCAACTGCTCAATTTAATTTAAAAGATCACAAGGATGATGATGAGCAGAAGCATGATGAGCAGAAACCTTCTAACTCAAATCCAAGTCAATCTTCAAGAGCAACTGGTCGCAAGGATAAAAAGAAGGATGAGAAGAAGGATGATGACAAGAAGAAAGGAGATGAAAGAAGGAGGAAAAAGAAGGAAGACAATCCAGGACCACACCAACAAACCCTACAAATACAAATGATAAAATCTTAACCTACCAAATCTCTTAGCTCAAACACTCAACCATCTCTCACCTCAAAGCCAAAATTTCTATACAAGCCAACTACAAACTCACTTCTCAAAATTCCAATCACTTCCACTCAAACAAGCTTGAAGAAAAATCACAACCATACCTTCATATAAATCTTCAATGAAGACACACTTTAAATTTGTTGGAAGAAACTGCTAGTTACTGAGTGATCATTATGGAATTGATATGATTAAACTTACTTTCTTTCACTAAATTGGTACCTCACAGATGAAGAATATTTTTAGCAGTTAGCTAAAGAAATAATAAGAGTCTGGGTTGTATCATATACAAAAGTCGGAATTTATAATGATAATGGTTCTTTCACTCTACTTGGAAGCAATATAATCGACACACTTTCAACCACAGAGTTTAAAAGAGTGATCAGTCTAATGAAGGATAAGGATACTATTACAAGGTTCTGGAAAAATTTTATCATTTTTTTGTCATAGCATCCAAAAAAGTGAGAGAGTCCTCCTGTTAGAGATTTAAATGAGAGAGTTCATATTGCATTTGGTCTCTCCTTAAAAAGACAGCTATTATAGTTCACTGTCCATCAGAGTATCCATTAATTGTAAAGGGTGACAAGTTCGGGTATTAGTCATCATCTTAATTTCAAGTGTTGAGTGCTTGCCACCCTGTAATAGTAAAGATACGTAGAACAGTAAGTTTGTCCTTAATGTTCAGTTTTTAAATACACTTTAAATTAAGGAACATAAAAAGCATAAGAAACTCGAATCCTCAGTTTTTTTTATGGACAAAAGAAGTGTATACACTAAGTAGAATATTTACTGTTCAAGAACTTTTTGGTTTAGAGCAAGTAGCAAAACAGAGCCACAAATATTTAAATCCATAACCTCTATTTTCGATTTCTGTTTTTTTTGCTCTCAACCACTTCTACTTTTAACGTTTATATGTGATTGAGATGTTGTTAATATGTTATGTTTTACTGCTCTTTTATTTCCTTATATTATCTTATTCTTTTTAATTTTTTGAACCCCATGACATGCCCGCTGAATTCCTTTTTTTCATCGTATGCTAGATTCAGTATGTCAACTTACTGTAAACTTCATTTAATATAATTTATGTAACCGTAATATATCTTGTTCTTCAGATTGAATAAGCAAATAATGTATATATTATACCCACATAGTTTTATGTTATAACCCTTCTGTTCAAGCTTTGCGTAGGAGCCTGTTCTTCCTGCAACCTTCCTCCGAGCCCGCATAATTTTGATGCTTGGAAATATGCGTGTCATCAAATTTTAAGCATGGAGGAGCATTTTAAGAAAAGAATTTAGAATTTCCGAGATCTGGAGGATGATTGGCTCAGGAAATTCATGTATAAAATTTTTACTAACATGGTTGTGCTCTAGAACATTCCTATAATCATAGCAGTGCTTATATTTGGACTTACACTTTGGTTGAATGTTGTTCTCCTTGATGTAGGAAAAGTGTTTACTATCATATATCTTTCACTATCGAGTATTTTGATATTTTTGCCCTTTTGAAGTTAGAAATTATGTACTTTGATAGGTAAAACCAAAGTATGTATCCGATTTCATCTATACTTGTTGATAAGACCTTAGAACCGGTTTAATAAGTTTTAAGTTTCATTATATGCTTGTTGTATTGAATGTTGGATGCCTTATTTGGCAGGAATAATGTAAAAGAAGAACAATTATTTCAAAATTTTTATTTTTGTAGTGTTGCATTTGACTCTATACGGTGTTGCGTAATACTAAACATGATGTTGCATATTAATAACAATGGTGTTGCAGATGACTAAAATCAGCGTTGCACTACACATTATGGGACCCACTCCTGACGTGGGAAAAGTGGCTCCCACTGCCACTGTGGAAAATGTGGGACCTCTTGCTGACGTGTCGAAGTAGGGGCCACTACTGACGTGGAAATATGACGTGTCACTTGCCACGTAGGACACAGTGGTGATGTGACTTCATTTTATGAAACACTAACTGTTGTTGTCATTGTACGCTTTTACTGTTGCAAAAGACGCATAATGCAACACTTTCTAGTATTGCATAATTCGTTGCCTTAAGGCTCTACGTCCACATCCACATTAGTAACCCCACCCTGGTGTTGCCTATTACCTTATGCAACACCATTTAGGCCTTATGCAACTGTATAGTAGGGGTTACCTATGTGCACTTGTGACGTATTATATGGCCATTCTTTATTTGTATATTCATGATCTTATTCACAGAAGGCATGTTAATAACCTAATTGTATACTAGATGATAATTTCTGCTTCCAAACTTTACGTCTTTGTTACCTTTTCAATTTCATTTAAGAAATGGGAAGAATTTGTAGTTTGTAAAGGTGAAAATTGAGGTACTTTCTGATTTATATGTTTTCTTTTGGCTTATTAACTTAAGGCTCTTGTGAAATATAATTATCTTGGTTGTACAACACTGGGCTCATCCTTTCAACTATTACAAATTATAGCATTCTTTACAAGTATATTTTGCTGGATTCTTAAATTTAATTTTAAGACAAGGGTACGAGCACTGCTTTACATTAGTGTGTGCACACTACAAATATTTAAGTAATTAATGATCATCATTACTACAATCCTATCAATTTTAGTTGAAATTTTATTTTATTATTTCTTTATATTTCACGAAACTCTTGTAGTTGTAGGAAGGATGGAGCACAGACCTCTGTCTTCTTCAAGAGATTCCTCAAGGCCACCACTATTAAAGCTTGTGATCTTGATCAACTAAGTAGTGTTTATTCATGTCAATAAGTATCTTGTACTGGTTAAGTTAGTACTCTGGTTGATGTTTACAATTTGATGAGATAAGTTGTACTTATCATGGGAATAGTATGTCTAGGATGATATACGTATTTTGGTTAGAATATTTTTCGGGTTTATTGTACAAACTAAGCTATCTTATTTATTTATATTGAATTCAACTAGCTAATATATATATATATATATATATATATATATATATATATTGGTTGAGTTTTGGGACTTAAGTTTTTTCAGTATTAACATTTGTACCCATAAATCCCAAACTTATTGGACTAGCTCGGACTGTAAGAAATTTTTTGAAAGGGAGGGTCGGGATTCAGGGGGCAAGAGGGAGTTTGCGAGCGTTGTGGACTAATAGAAAATAGAGTGTTATGTAACCCGCAGCTGCTAACCTTCGGGCGTGCGCTAGGTAAACCCAATAGAGTCACACAATAGCTTGCAAACCACATGAACCAAGGTAAACCGCATTTAAGCGACATGCTCTGGCCAGGAGGCATAATCATAAATTCTACTCCTGTGAGATTCGAACTTGTGACCAAGAGGATAATTATCCCCTCTTTAACCAACTGAGCCAACACTCGCTTGCGAAAATAAAATGTGTTTCAAGGCCACAAATACGGGTGTTGTTGATGGTTATTGGCTAGTTTAGGGTTATAGCAATAGCCTTGTTTCTCATTTTTTACTCATTCAAATATATAATTTTATAATATAATATCTCAATGCACATTACCCGACTCCTGATTATTTTAAGTTACTTTATTACATAGATAACTTACTTAGAAAATATAGTTTATTATAATTTAATACATTACATATGTTATGTAGTTAATTAGTTATTTAATCAAACTTACATATTTTAATGTAAATATATTTTGTTTTCAAATAATTCTTTCTTTAATTTAAACATAATCTTGAAAATTTTATGATTTAATACATGAACAATTATAATAACAATAATTTTTCTTAAAAAAATTTCAAATTTAAGTTACCAAACCTTTACTAGTAACTCTTCATCGAGAATAGAAAAGGATGAACCCTTCCCTTTTAACCGAGCATCCAAGAGAGAGGTTGAACGAACCAAGCCCAACTCAACCCAACCCGCCCAAGCCTAACCCAAACATACCCGTAACTCCTCAATCTTTAATATAAATTAATTCATGATATAAGTCTTTTTAACATGTACATGCTTAGTAAAAATAATTAATAATTTTTTTAAGTTATAATATTTAGAAAGTGTTAAATTTTGTTGGAATGTCTTAACTAAACAATCAAACAAACCCATTATTCTTATATTAATATTGTAATATAAAACACATATGAAAGGTTACCAAGAAAGATTTGGACAAAGTTAAAAAATATATATATGTGAGTGTTATTAAAATGGGTAGTAATGATTTTAGAATTTAAAAATAAATACCAAGAATTACTTGCAATTATAAATTAACAAAATGTGAACATAAACCTAAATTTGGTAAATGGTGTGCTATTTTGTTGGAGTTTTAAGTATTAACAAAATGTTAAATATAACATATGTAATATAATAAGGTAATTAAATTATATGGAAAAAAGTACATGGTTTTAAAGGGTTTGACCTATAAAGAGAGTTGAAAACCTAGTTCCAAATGCTAGAGTTATTGGACTAAGAAATGATTCCAAATTCAAGTTTTTGATAGACAATATAGGTATATAGGTGGTGTGTTGAATCATTTTCTCCATTATTTTTTTCAAAATCCTTCATAGATATGTAACAAAAGAAATAATTTTAAGAATTAATAGTTAGCTACTAATGATGTGCATATATCTTAGCCGCCTCAAACAGCCTTTAGGTATATGTTTATATATAGTTTCGAAGGTTTGTGGTTAGTAAAAACTTAGATATTCAAATCTATGGAAAATAACATTTTTTTTAAAATTACTATCCTAAATGAATGACTCATTCCGTTAAACCAACCATTCTAATTAATCATTTTGACTGTGATATTATTGAATGTATTGGTTTAGAAGTAGACAATATGGTATTCAATGATTCTCCTTCAATCTAATCCCATTCCCAACTAGTGGCACAAATTAGAGTTTTTACCAACATAAATTATTATACCAATTTTATTTTGAAAGCTTATTAACATAAGTTAAAATATATTAATTAAAAATAAAAAACTATTAAAAAATTAAATTAGTTAGATTAAAAAAAATGCATTAAATGAACATGCTGTGATTTTCCGTATTAACATGTATAGCTTTTAAGCTAGTGTAGTTAAGGTTAAGAAAATAATCTTGTAGGTAAAATCACAATAATAACGAGCCAAAGAAATATACTCTTTAAAGGAAGGCCCACCCCCAAGACAAACAAGGGTCCAAGAAAAAAGGTATTTTGGGTAGCAACCCATCAAGATAATAAGATGATTTACTATTTCTAGTCCATTCTAGAAACTTGTATATAAAATTTTTAAAAACAAAACCTCTCCTACTAGTACATTCTAGAATCTTCATTATTTAGTTCATAACCATACACCATTAGTCATATGTTTACAACATCTCCCTTATCTTCTCTTATAGTTTTATGATATCTACAATAAATGTTATTTGAGTATTGAATATAGGGAAAACCATAAAGCCACCCCTTTTGTCTTTTAAAATTAGAGGTTTATTTTACTATATTGAAGGAAACAAATGTGTAAGTGACATGAAGTTCGTAATTGAGAAGCCATCATACATATACACACGGGTGCCCATGTATATTTTTGTGACTGAGTATCCCATATTTCCATATATTTTGTTTTTTATTGCTTATTTCCATTTTCTTTGTTTTTCAACCTACCTTTAAGATTTGATATATTTTATTTTGGGTCTGGTTATCTTTTTTAACCCATACAAGTATTGTGTGTTGATATTTTTTAAATTTCTATACAACAGTTGATTTAAAAGAGATTTTTTGTGTCCTCCTAGATAGTGGCCATATTTGTCAAAAAAAGAGATGGGACAATTTGGATAGAATTATTTGATAGTTGTTGTTTATAATGGATAATGGACATAGAGAAAGTGAATATGATTGTTCTCATAAAAAATGTCATTCTTGATTTTTTCTTTCATTCAGCCACATTTTTACAAATTAACTAAAGTCAAAAGATAGAAAAAATCAAATATAAGTATTGGAGAAATTATTAATTATATTAAAGTTTGTTGTTTGAGCCCAATTACATTATTGGTGTATTAATTTTGGATTGGCTTTTTGGTAGGTGGATGAAAAACTAGTTGATAACCTTCTTATTCAATATTAAGCTCTATTTATTATCTTTTTAATATAATGGTGAATATTTCCTTCCAAAATCTTTACATCATATGCTTGTGTTCCTATTTGCAGTGAAACAATGAAGAAAATGCTCCACAATACTAAGGATTACTTGTATATGATAGGTATCGTATACGATTTAATAAATTGATGTAAAATAATAAATATTTTTTTTATCTAGTAAGGGTTACACCCCAAATTGAACTGGGCAAGTGTTTTCCACCTTTGTTATAACCAACCAAACACATGCTCATGAAATTGGATCCTACTAACAGGTTTTGAAGATCATGACACATGAGACTGGAAGGACTGTGCCTATACATCCAACCTGCTATTGCACGTGCAAAAGGGCAATTGATTAGCCCCAATGGTTGCAAGCCTGTTTTTACAGAGTTGATGCTGCCAAATTAATACCCAAATCCCAAATCACTATTAGACAAATGAATGTGAAGAAAGAAAACAATAATAAATTTAAGTAAACTATGTTCATATATACATAGTGTTTTAATAAATTATTTTAGTTATTACCAAGAATTGTAACTCTTGAAGTTTTTGTTAAAAGTGTTAAAAAATTGTTTATATAGTTGATTTCTCCTTAATACTTTGTTAGATAAGGCCATATTTTTATTTTATACATAAATACTATGTACTGCAATCCTATGGGGTCATCTTATACATTTGAAATACTTAATTGTACATTTGGGATGAAAAGCTCATACCATATCAAGTTTATATCTTTTTCCACCCATATGTTTTCTATATTGTTGTAGATAAAAAAATATCTAAAACTAAACCAATTCAAAAGCGTACAAAAATATCAAAAATACAAGAAATATAGATGGAACCTTTTTAGAAGATAAAAACGACTAACTTTTATACATAATGAACTTATCAAGTGCTTCATCTTATATCTAAGCAAATAAAAATAATAGTATCTACTACAATCATCAATAAAGGTAATAAAATATCATTTATTGTCTTTATTAAACAAGTCATTAAATTCACATATGTCAGTATGAACTAAATCCAAAATTTCAGAATCACTTACGACATTATGAAATGGTTTTCTTATTGATTTATTTCAGAATCACTTACGACATTATGAAATGGTTTTCTTATTGATTTTAGAAGAGACAAATACTGGACACCTAGATTTGTTACTAATTGCATGCTCTAGAATCAACTCCAAATTTATCATATTCATTAGAGAACCAAAAATTAAATGACTAAGACGAGAGTGCCCAAAATTAGTTAATTCAACGTAATTAACACAAGAAGCAGCAATTTCATTAACCAAACCGTTAATCATAGGCTCAACATTAATAAAAAATTAAACATCCGAAAAATAACCTTTGCCCATGATTACACCAGTTTGAGTGATAACTACTTTATTACACTTCAAAAAAGTTCAAAATCATCGTTAACTAAATAAGATCAACTAACAATATTTTTACGAATGTTAGGAATATGATGCACTCTAATGAGGGATAGAACACGCCTATAACATTAGCATTCCCCATAGTCACTGTCCTTTTATGAGCGAGTTGATAAGATATAAATAAAGTTTTGTCAGCAGAAATGGGCACATTAACTGCAGTATCAATCAACCACTCTTTAGGAAGATAAATAAATAATATTATAGGTGTATTGGTAACATACCCTTCATTGATTACAAAAGCATGTGCTTCACCAATAACCATATTAGCTATAGGCACACCAATGGTTGCAGTCCCAATCACGGTATTTTCCTGAGCCACTACATCAGATTTTTTTAGAATAATCTTTACTCCAATGACCTATATGTCCACAAGACTAACATGGTTTATTTATCTTTTGTTTTAGCCTTGTTCTTTTCATTGGCTGAGTTACCGTTACTTTTCTTACTAGCTAGCTTTCATTTCTGATCAGTTGTCACGATGTTTATCTTCACACTCCCACTTATAACCGGCATCAAATAACCCTGTTTAGACTTGTGGTGCTCTTACATACAAATATCAAACATCAGACTAGTCCAACTAATCTCTCCCTTCAATTTTATCATGAAAAGAGAGAACTCTTCCCAAGACTTCAGAATTTTTTTAATCATATAAATCACCTAAAACTTCAGAAGGTCAAACGAATTCGATATTCAGAAATTACAATACTTAACAATAACAAGAAATAAAGTTTATCTATATTATAGGTCTAGTATTAGATAAGCATATTGTAAAAGACGTGACTATTCTTGAAGATATACTCGCCTCACCTATGATGTGCTGGGCTACAGTAAATTAACTTCTACGTTAATGCAGCAATAGAAAAATCCGTCACACGCCGGCAAAGTTCAAAAATGATGACACCTCAATTCATCCGAAAATCTATGTATATGTTTTATATTTGGAAGAGAGAAAAAGGGATGCTAGCAAGGATTCTTGTCCTTTCCCTTCATCCTTTTATTTTTATATCAAAGAACATATATATATAGTATCATTTAAAAATAAATATTTTGAAGCCTAATTAATACTCCCTCGGTCCCTTCCAATTGTTTACATTTTTGAGGAAGTGTCCGGCACGCATTTTAAGGTGCATAAAAACTATAGTTCTGTACCTTATTTTTACAATTTTCTTGTTCTGAATAAAAGTTGAGTGTTTTAATTTTTATTCAGAAAAACAAAATTGTAAAAAAAAATTACAGAACTATACTTTATATGCACCTTAAAATACGTGTCGGACACTCTCTAAAAAATGTAAACAATTGAAAAGGACGGAGGGAGTATTATTTATATAAGAATAATCCTTACTCTTATTTAGATAATAATATAAATATATCTATATGTCTACTCATATCAAGGCCTTGACTCTGGACACTCGGGGCCTTCAGATCGCAACTGAATATGTCAAGGCCTTGACTCCGTCACTCAAGCCCTTTAGATCGTTCCTATCAGGATCTTGATTTTGTCCCTCAAGGCCTTTATAATGCTTCTTTTTTGTGTCAATGATTTAATGTAACATTTCAAGCCATTGATCTTGGATTAGACCATACATAACACATATACTCCACATAAAGAAACTTCATGGCACTTATTTTTCTATGAATTACACTAAGAAAATTACTTATATCCATATCCAAATTTTTTGAAAATTACATAAGGAACTTACGATATTAAAACTCCAAACTTTCAAGTTTCTAGCACATGTAAGCGAGGGTCAAACACATTTAATTAAGAACTTACATTTTTGGGTGTCGAGCCGAGACACCAAATTAATGTTTTTAAAAAGATGCACGGAGGAGCTGAACAAGTAGGTTTTGATGGATAACATTTATGACATGTGGTACATGATTTTAGGAAGAACAACTTGGGTGTTAATTATGCTCAAATGATATTGGATTTGTTGTATCCCTTAATAGAAGAAAGTGGCAGGAATTTTTCACTAGAATTCTACTTAATGAAAAACATAGATTGAAGGGTCTTATAATGGCTGATCCTCGCTCTTTGATAGCCTAAAAAAGTTTCAGGGACGTATTTGATTATGATCCTACATATCCAACCAATAGGTATGCTATAGCGTTTGTGCAATTCATCCCGCTGAACCATCACTACCAATAATTAATTTTCGAATTTGCACTCATGTGGGATCAATTGAAGATAAGTTCTGAGTGAGTTTTAGGTACTTGGCTAGAGGTCGTGGAAGGTGAAGAACCCTGGGCTACCATTTGCGATAAAGAGCAAGCCATTATGCGGACAATTTAATCTCAACTCCCCAATATTATATATTTGTTGTGTACTTGACACATTAGTAACAAATATCAGGGAAGGCTTTTGAATGTATTATTTCAAGCATGCCAAAGGTAAATGTAATTTCAAAAATATACCATTCATTGAGAAGAGATGTGGTTGGAGATATGTGAAAAATATTAATTTGGAAGTACAATATATATATATATAATATGATGTATATATATTTAATTAAATAAATTAATATATATCCGCATTTTTATTCAAAACTAGTAAAGTATTGACTTGAAAAATTCTAAAGTATAAAAGTATATACTTTATATTTAATCATAACTATCACAAATTGGAATCGTAATTTTTCGTTATTACTACATATTATGTTATATATATAAAATGCAAACCATATATAATACTAATTGGAATCAAATTCTTTGTCCTAAATTATTTCCATTTCTTTGACTTGGGTTTGCTCATCATAAACTATTCAACTAATTGAATTTTTATATATATTTGATCCTATGTATTAATTAATCATCAACCACTAGCTTATGAAGTAATAATTATATTTCAAAATTAAATAATTTAATCTCACACCAATATTTTACATAAAAGTAGAATGTTGAGTTTTTTATGTAACAAAAGAGTTTTTGAATTTTGACTACACTAATTTTGGTAATTAAAATTAAAATAAAACATTAACATATGGTGAATGCGTAACTCACAAATTATACCAAAGAATTCAAGCATTTAATAAAAGTACAAATTGCACCAAAGAATTGTAGCACGTAATAAAGTCATTTTCTTACTTCAAAAAAAATGAACTCATATTCTTTGAAGTGAGTGACTATGAAAGGGATTTTTGCATACTTGTATTTAGTTTTCATCATTAAAACATATATGTTGTTATGTTTCCATGTGATGTCTGTGTAAAATATGCAATAAAAATGATTCAACATGAAATATGAAAATTAGAATATCGATCAAAGAATATCTTTTGAATATAGTATTAGCAACCAAAAGCCAGAAAAAAGTGTTGAAATACTACCAACAATATACTATTTACAACCATCTTCAACAATAAAAGCTACTAAATTCTTAAGAAGTTGGTCAGTTAATGTCAAAAAACTAATTATTAAAACACTTGTGTGGTCGACATGCTAAATAGGCAAAAGTTGGGCCATCAGATGGTAACTTATGAAATAAAAGTAGTTAAAATGTTAGTAAGTTATCTTATGTGGTTATGTGTCTTGGCGTTGCTCACACTTGCCTCAATACATGCAATTTTCCAAAAAAGTCATAAATGAGCGATTTTAGGTCAATTTTGACAATTATAAAAGAAAATATATTAAGCAACAAAAAAGGAGAGGTGGAACACAATTAGGAAAAAATATCTTAGAAAATAAAAAGGGACGATTATTTAATATTTGACGAAGATGCCAAGAAATAGAATTAAAAAAATATGTGAACATAAATGTTTATAAAGATGAATTTGGGGAATGGTTGAGCTTCATGGGAGAGTAAAGGGGTGGCCCATAAAACATGATTAACAACATTACAAGAAATTAAAAATATCACAAAAGAAGAACACACTGCATTAGTTTTGATGACTTTCTCCAACTACTCTTTATTTATGGGATGAGTGTTTGTTGTCTTGGAAATTTTAATAACAAAGATGAAGCTCAGTTTGAAAATCTTGAGAGCAAACAGCCTCAACCTTATGGGAATTGCTATAGAATTTTTGGTTTGCTAAATTGTATGTAATTTCTTCATATGTGTAGTAGGAGCCCTTAGACTTAACTTATGATGTGTTTGGAATATTAGTATAAATGTCTGTTTAAACTTTAATCACATAAACACATAGAACTCGTTTTATGTTTATGTGAAAGAAAATCGAGAGGAAAGTATAAATGTACATGAACTTTAATCGCAAACCACATTCCAATTTCGGTTGTGTCGGTTTAATATCGGATCGGATTATGCGCATAAACCCCGAAACTTTATCACCTACGCGTAAACCTCTATAAAGAATTCTTTAAAATTAGAAACTAGTCACATGCACCTGTTACTTTGTGTATATATTATCTAACTATCGTCTCTCTTTTTTTCAAGAATACACTTTTAAAATTATATTAATTTTTATTTATGTTTTAGTTACTTTTATGATTGAAAAGATAATATAATTAAATTTTAGAGTATGTTTATAATGTTGTGTAGAAAAATAGTTGTTTTCACCAAATTTTAAATGTTATTTAAAAATTTTCCCATTTTTTTATATAGTTTGATTTTTTTTAAAATTTGTTCATGTTAGTTATTTTTTGAGATAATATTATATTTTACGTAACACCTTATTGGGTTTCGTAATAAAAGGTTGTATTGTTCCAAAAAAATATTATAATATTCACTAAAAACCATACAATGTATTATTTCAAATATAATTTTGATTAAAATTAAAAATAATTTTTTTATAAAGTTAAACAAAATGTGATGAGTAAAAACATATATATCATGTTATAGGTACTTTTTTCCTTATAAAAAATAAATTTAATATAATAATTACGTAGGTAATTAATGTGTCCTCAAAACAAAATTACAAAAAAATTAAATAAAATATACGACTCCTGCCTTAAAGTTTTAAATATTAAAAAATATTATAATATGGTTTTAAAGTGTAATTATATTGTATGTAGATGTCCTCAAAGTTTGTAGTGAGGCCTGTGACTTGACGCGATGATACCTCATTAATTGTACTTTAATGCCTATGTGTGGTCGACATGCTAAATATGCAAAAGTTGGATGATCAGGTGGTAACTTGAGAAATAAAAGTAGCTAAAATGTTTATGAGTTATCGTATGTGGTTATTTGTCTCGGCCTTGGCTCACACTTGCCTCTATACAGCCACCCCTTTGTGCGGCCAAAATTTAAGAAACTAAAAAAGTCATAAATGAGCAATTTTTAGGTCAGTTTTGACAATTATAAATGAGTGACTCATTATTTGCCACTTGAATCGTTTCAACAAAGCAAATAGGTAAAAAATGGTTTATTTTCAACCAAAATTAGTCATATCTCACTTATTTTGTAAGTCGAAAATTAGTATTTTTCCCATACTATATTTTATCACAAGGGTTACACAACCTCCTCAGATACTGTATTTTAGACAATTAACAAAAAATATATTAAGCAACAAAAAAGAAGGGGTGGAAGACAATAAGGAAAAAATATCTTAGAAAATAAAAAGGGACAATTGTTTAATATTCGACAAAGATGCCAAGAAATAGAATAAAAAATTATGTGAACATAAATGTTTATAAAGATGAATTTGGGGATTGGTTGAGCTCCATGGTAGAGTAACGGGGTGGCCCATAAAACATGATTAACAACATTACATGAAATTAATAACATGACAAAAGAACAACACACTACATTAGTTTTGATGACTTTCCCCAACCACTCTTTATTTATGGGATCAGTGTTTGTTGTCCTAGAAATTTTAATAATAAAGAGGAAAATCTTCGGAGCTAACAGCTTCAACCTTATGGAAATTGCTACAAAAAAAAATTTATTTGCTAAATTGTATGTATTTTCTTCATATGTGTAGCACGAGCTTATATCCTTAGCTTACCATGTGTTTGGAATTGTAGTGGCAAAAAAGACAAAATATTTTTTATTCAAAAACTAAATGTTATTAGGTGAACTTTTGAAAACTTGTTTTATAAATTTTAAAAGACTTATTGATCTTTTAACGCTTAAAGTATTAACATTTTACCCATAAATACTAAGGTATGTGATTAATATACTTATTTTTTTTATATTCAAATAAGCATTAGTATTGTCTGTTTCCAATGGTGTGTCCTAGCTCGCACTGTAAGGCTTCATTTGAATTGGGGGTTGTGGAGGGATGCGTTGGGGGTTATGTCGTCAACATTCTAAATAGGCAAAAGTTGGACCATCACATGGTAACTTGAAAAATAAAAGAAGCTAAAATGTTAGTTAGTTATCTCATGTGGTTACGTGTCTAGGTGTTGGCTCACATTTTCCTTAATACAGTCATAAATTGGAACTAAAATAGTCATAAATGAGCGATTTTTATGTCAATTTTTGACAATTATAAATGACTGACTCATTTTTTGCCACTTGACTCGTTCGAACAAAGCAAATAGGTAGGAAATGGCTTATTTTCAACCAAAATTGGTCATAGCCCACTTATTTTGTTAGTCAAAAATCAGTTTTATTCCCGTAATATGTATTATATCACAAGGATTACACTACCTCCTCCGATACTCTTTTATGTTATTTCATCCAATTTCCCATCGAGCTATTGAATTTAATGAGATTAGATTGATGCATGCACCCAAAGATAAAGGGTAAAATTAATGAATTATTCGTCAATTTGTAATATTTACTCATGAATTCACATGGAAGACAACAAGGATTACACTACCTCCTCCGATACTCTTTTATGTTATTTCATCCAATTTCCCATCGAGCTATTGAATTTAATGAGATCAGATTGATGCATGCACCCAAAGATAAAGGGTAAAATTAATGAATTATTCGTCAATTTGTAATATTTACTCATGAATTCACATGGAAGACAATTAACAAAAATATATATTAGGCAACAAAAAAGGAGGGGTGGAAGACAATTAGGAAAAAATATTTTTGAAAATAAAAAGGGACGATTGTTTAATATTTGACAAAGATGCAAAGAAATAGAATAAAAACAAATTTGTGAACAAATTTATAAGGATGAATTTGGGGAATGGTTCAGCTCCATGGGAGAGTAAAGGGGTGGCCCATAAAACATGATTAACAACATTATAAGAAATTAAAAATGTCACAAAAGAAGAACACACTACATTAGTTTTGATGACTTTATTTATGGGATGAGTGTTTACTGTCCTGGGAATCTTGAGAGCTAACAGCTTCAACCTTATGGGAATTGCTACAAAATTTTTTATTTGCTAAATTGTATGTAATTTCTTTATGTGTGTAGCAGGAGCCCTTAGCCTTAGCTTAGGATGTGTTTGGAATATCAGTGGCATAAAAGATAAAAGATTTTTATTCAAAAACTGAAATATAGGTAGGTGAACTTTTGAAAACTTGTTTGATAAATTTTAAAAGACTTTTGGACCTTTTGACGCTTAAAGTATTAATATTTTACCCATAAATCCTAAGGTATGTAACACCGGGTGTTGGTATAAGTTGCACACATGGCAGTAGTCTTGATTAGTCGACATAAAATTTGACTAAAAATAATAAATAACGAGTAGGAAATCTGACCGTCATGGTATCGAGTCATTATTTTTAAATACCGACCAAGTTAGGCCTTATAACGATCAAAATTGCGGTCGTTAAAGGCCCTCTTTTCACAAAAATCTCATGTTCTTATATGATGGTGAAAGATGGTATATACAAGATCATAGGAGATAAGATGTCGAAAGTTGTTGATGTTAGACGAGTTAGATGATAATTTTCCAATGGATGATATGTTCAACCACGATGATTCAAGAGGAAAATATTGTAGCTTTTTAATAAATAATGTGTCATAACAATATCAATTTCTGATTTACAAACTTTGTTGTAACTTTTGATCAACTTTTACTTAAGTGCGACCAAGTAATTGTACATAAATCACTTGTACAAAATCACAGGCTGAAGCCTGGCATTAGTTTTCTTGAGGGAAGAGTTCACCAGAGTGAAGTGATCTGTGACTTGTATAGTTATATCCATAACCTCACATATGAGTCCCAGCTCCGAAAGATTGAATATCTCCCTTCTCTTCCTAAAAACTCTAACTGTATCTCAAGTAGAATGACTCACTCTATCGTCATTCAAATTTACGAGAACTACTATTGTTAGATTAAGAATCGTATTTAAATACTTTTATGGAATCAACCTTTATCTTCGTTAGTGAATTTAGTCTTTTGTCTTCATACTTTTGTATTTAGATCGGTAATTTTTGGTAAGTCCCCACTCTCCACTACTTGAGTTGATTTCTAATTACCATTACTTTTTAGAACGACTCCCCAATTGTTTATAGGCAATTTTTCTTTGCTACTGATATCATCTTAAATATTAATACTAAAGGTGAAAGTCAAAACCAAGCTCTTGTTGCCAGTTGGGCAGGGGCATTTGACACGTAACTCACAATACCTTTTTAATACCCAAAAATTCTTTTATTATACCAATATTCAAACACTACTTGTTAATAAAGGCATCATAGGTTGGTGTTGCATAATGTTTGAAGTCAAATCAGCACATGTTCCGACATGGTGACTCCACCTCAATAGGCGGGCCCATATTTTTGCCATATGAGCAGTATATCCCATATTTTGTTTACATCGAAAGTGGGGGTACTTTGATTTTATACCAACAATTGTGCTCACAATGTACTATCTCAGATTTTCGCGGTAGATATTTATGTCAACAAATTCTTTATTATGTGGTTTTAAATAATTTATGTTAATCGGTAAATAAATATTAAAATTTAATTCATTCCAGTTTAACGAGTCAAATATTCCCAATTATTTAAGGAAAGAGAATCGAGAGGAAAGTATAAATATTGGAAATCATTCCTTCTCAAACTGAGATGAAAAACAAATTCAAAAAATTTGCTGACCAGATATCAATGTATGATCTCAGTGGAATGGAAACAAGTGTTAAGAATCTCAAGACCTTATTTGTGGCCCTGAATTGACAAGTTCAAAATCATATCATTCACTCTAATGACACAAGACTGAAGATGGATCAAATGCACTCTAGAAGATACACTCCTTCAGCCTTGCCCATGGATGAAATTAAGAAGGTTGTAGAGGACACTTTTAGGGTTTCTACTTCCTCCACATCTCAATCATCATCCACACTATAAGTTCAAGAACTGCAATATCAAGTTTCTTCTCTCAAATCTTCCAATGACTAACTAAGTTCCTAAGTTCAAGCTCTTACATCCTTGGTGCAAAGTCAAGAGACAGATATTAAAACCTTGATGGATTCTCACAAGCATCTTTAAATGCAAAACTCTGTTGCTTTGGGAGCCATCACGGGGAAGCTCAACATACCACTGCCTTCCCTACCGGAAGAAATAAGGCCAAAATTATGAACTCCCCTACTCATGCCTGTTATCAAGACTAAAGGGAGATTAAGGTTAGGATTCAACAATCCAGGGATGCTAAATCTAAATCTAAAGAGCCTATTCAGGTTGGCCAAAGTTTTTCACAAACTCAATAATTTCAAGATGTAGGAAAAGAATGACTCGTCAAGGCTGTAGAAGGACCATATCAAGATCAAGAATTCAGTAAACTTCTTGCAGTCCCGAGGTTGTCTCTTCAAAATAACTATATAACATACAAAAGAGCATTGGCCAAAACTATCAATTCTACCAGGGCAGTGGTTGTGAATGTTGAAAATTACTTAAAGAAGAGGATTATTGTCAACGTCAATGATGATGGTGTGGATAGATGCCTTCAAGTATCTATGTCAAATCTTAACATACTAAGGGCATCTGAGCTAGATGTTGTGATTGACAAAGTGCATGTAGTCATCACAGAGGACACTCAAATTCTTCATGAGCTTAAAAATGCATAGATAGCAGCTTTTCCTGAACCTATCTATATCCAAACAAAGGAGTGTCCTACATCTGCCCAAGAACCAAATAATACAAACAACTTACTATTCGTAAAATTTTTGGTAGATCAAATATGAAGACAATCATGACTATTCAATCTGATCTAAAATAAAAAAAGAACAAGAACGCTGAAGATTTTGAGATGATAAAGATCTTATACAGATACTTGCTGAATCATGACACTATGTTGCCAACTGCTCAATTTAATTTAAAAGATCACAAGGATGATGATGAGCAGAAGCATGATGAGCAGAAACCTTCTAACTCAAATCCAAGTCAATCTTCAAGAGCAACTGGCCGCAAGGATAAAAAGAAGGATGAGAAGAAGGATGATAACAAGAAGAAAGGAGATGAAAGAAGGAGGAAAAAGAAGGAAGACAATCCAGGACCACACCAACAAACCCTACAAATACAAATGATAAAATCTCAACCTACCAAATCTCTTTGCTCAAACACTCAACCATCTCTCACCTCAAAGCCAAAATTTCTATACAAGCCAACTGCAAACTCACTTCTCAAAATTCCAATCACTTCCACTCAAACAAGCTTGAAGAAAAATCACAACCATACCTTCATATAAATCTTCAATGAAGACACACTTTAAATTTGTTGGAAGAAACTGCTAGTTACTGAGTGATCATTATGGAATTGCTATGATTAAACTTACTTTCTTCCACTAAATTGGTACCTCACAGATGAAGAATATTTTCAGCAGCTAGCTAAAGAAATAATAAGAGTCTGGGTTGTATCATATACAAAAGTCGGAATTTATAATGATAATGGTCCTTTCACTCTACTTGGAAGTAATATAATCGACACACTTTCAACCACAGAGTTTAAAAGAGTGATCAGTCTAATGAAGGATAAGGATACTATTACAAGGTTCTGGAAAAATTGTATCAATTTTTTGTCATAGCATCCAAAAAAGTGAGAGAGTCCTCCTGTTAGATATTTAAATGAGAGAGTTCATATTGCATTTGGTCTCTCCTTAAAAAGACAGCTATTATAGTTCACTGTCCATCAGAGTATCCATTAATTGTAAAGGGTGACAAGTTCGGGTATTAGTCATCATCTTAATTTCAAGTGTTGAGTGCTTGCCACCCTGTAATAGTAAAGATACGTATAACAATAAGTTTGTCCTTAATGTTCAGTTTTTAAATACACTTTAAATTAAGGAACATAAAAAGCATAAGAAACTCGAATCCTCAGTTTTTTTTATGGATAAAAGAAGTGTATACACTAAGTAGAATATTTACTGTTCAAGAACTTTTTGGTTTAGAGCAAGTAGCAAAACAGAGCCACAAATATTTAAATCCATAACCTCTATTTTCGATTTCTGTTTTTTCTTGCTCTCAACCACTTCTACTTTTAACGTTTATATGTGAATGAGATGTTGTTAATATGTTATGTTTTACTGCTCTTTTATTTCCTTATATTATCTTATTCTTTTTAATTTTTTGAACCCCATGACATGCCCGCTGAATTCCTTTTTTTCATCGTATGCTAGATTCAGTATGTCAACTTACTGTAAACTTCATTTAATATAATTTATGTAACCGTAATATATCTTGTTCTTCAGATTGAATAAGCAAATAATGTATATATTATACCCACATAGTTTTATGTTATAACCCTTCTGTTCAAGCTTTGCGTAGGAGCATGTTCTACGCAACCTTCCTCCGAGCCCGCATAATTTTGATGCTTGGAAATATGCGTGTCATCAAATTTTAAGCATGCAGGAGCATTTTAAGAAAAGAATTTAGAATTTCCGAGATCTGGAGGATGATTGGCTCAGGAAATTCATGTATAAAATTTTTACTAACATGGTTGTGCGCTAGAACATTCCTATGATCATAGCAGTGCTTATATTTGGACTTGCACTTTGGTTGAATGTTGTTCTCCTTGATGTAGGAAAAGTGTTTACTATCATATATCTTTCACTATCGAGTATTTTGATATTTTTGCCCTTTTAAAGTTAGAAAGTATGTACTTTGATAGGTAAAACCAAAGTATGTATCCGATTTCATCTATACTTGTTGATAAGACCTTAGAACCGGTTTAATAAGTTTTAAGTTTCATTATATGCTTGTTGTATTGAATGTTGGATGCCTTATTTGGCAGGAATAATGTAAAAGAAGAACAATTATTTCAAAAAATTTATTTTTGTAGTGTTGCATTTGACTCTATACGGTGTTGCGTAATACTAAACATGATGTTGCATATTAATAACAATGGTGTTACATATGACTAAAATCTATACATTGTGGGACCCACTCCTGACGTGGGAAAAGTGGCTCCCACTGCCAATGTGGAAAATGTGGGACCCCTTGCTGACGTGTCGAAATAGGGGCCACTACTGACGTGGAAATATGACGTGTCACTTGCCACGTAGGACACAGTGGTGATGTGACTTCATTTTATGAAATACTAACTGTTGTTGTCATTGTACGCTTTTACTGTTGCAAAAGACGCATAATGCAACACTTTCTAGTGTTGCATAATTCGTTGCCTTAAGGCTCTACGACCACATCCACATTAGTAACCCCACCCTGGTGTTGCCTATTACCTTATGCAACACCATTTAGGCCTTATGCAACTGTATAGTAGGGGTTACCTATGTGCACTTGTGACGTATTATATGGCCATTCTTTATTTGTATATTCATGATCTTATTCATAAAAGGCATGTTAATAACCTAATTGTATACTAGATGATAATTTCTGCTTCCAAACTTTACGTCTTTGTTACCTTTTCAATTTCATTTAAGAAATGGGAAGAGTTTGTAGTTTGTAAAGGTGAAAATTGGGGTACTTTCTGATTTTATATGTTTTCTTTTGGCTTATTAACTTAAGGCTCTTGTGAAATATAATTATCTTGGTTGTACAACACTGGGCTCATCCTTTCAACTATTACAAATTATAACATTCTTTACAAGTATATTTTGCTGGATTCTTAAATTTAATTTTAAGACAAGGGTACGAGCACCGCTTTACATTAGTGTGTGCACACTACAAATATTTAAGTAATTAATGATCATCATTACTACAATCCTATCAATTTTAGTTGAAATTTTATTTTATTATTTCTTTATATTTCACGGAACTCTTGTAGTTGTAGGAAGGATGGAGCAAAGACCTTTGTCTTCTTCAAGAGATTCCTCAAGGCCACTACTATTAAAGCTTGTGATCTTGATCAACTAAGTAGTGTTTATTCATGTCAATAAGTATCTTGTACTGGTTAAGTTAGTACTCTGGTTGATGTTTACAATTTGATGAGATAAGTTGTACTTATCATGGGAATAGTATGTCTACGATGATATACGTATTTTGGTTAGAATATTTTTCGGGTTGATTGTACAAACTAAGCTATCTTATTTATTTATATTAAATTCAACTAGCTAATATATATATATATATATATATATATTGGTTGAGTTTTGGGACTTAAGTTTTTTCAGTATTATGGTTAAATACATTCTCCAATAGCACCAAAGATTAGTAAAAATTCAAATATTTATTGTTAAAACGTGTTTGATACATTAATTATAAAACAATAAATGATGTGAATAAGGCGATTTAACAACATAAATTTAAACAAAACCTATATTATATAACACCTATAACAACGGTTACCTACAGGAATTGACGTTAAACTGTATTTTTCATACGAGTTACATATAAATAAACGATGTCTGAAATTTATAAAAATATTCTAAGACATTAGAAATCTTCCCAAAGTGTTGTATACGACTACTTTAGACATCAGGTAAAAACCGATGTCTATGTAAAATTAACTTTAACATCAGTCACGAATACATCGGTCCTTTTTTACATACACATCGTTGTTTACCCGATATATAAAATCTCTTTCTATTAGTGGCTTGAAAATCTTCAAAGCTAATAGCTTCAACCATATATGAATTGCTACATAATTTGTTGTTTTGGCCCTTAAAGTATTAATATTTGTACCCATAGATCCCAAACTTACCATATAGGAATTGCTACATAATTTTTTGTTTTGGCTCTTAAAGTATTAACATTTGTACACATAAATCCCAAACTTAAGTGGACGTACATTTTAAACTCTAAGGT
This sequence comes from Apium graveolens, assembly GCF_009905375.1. Taxonomy (NCBI): domain Eukaryota; kingdom Viridiplantae; phylum Streptophyta; class Magnoliopsida; order Apiales; family Apiaceae; genus Apium; species Apium graveolens. The sequence continues at coordinate 41,562 of NW_027418145.1, forward strand.
ATGTGATTAATATACTTTATTTTTTTTATCTTCAAATAAGGGTGAGTGTTGTTTGTCTCCAATGGTGTGGACTAGCTCGGACTGTAAGAAATTTTTTGAAAGGGAGGGTCGGGATTCAGGGGGCAAGACGGAGTTTGCGAGCGTTGTGGACTAATAGAAAATAGAGTGTTACGTAGCCCGCAGCTGCTAACCTTCGGGTGTGCGCTAGGTAAACCCAATAGAGTCACACAATAGCTTGCAAACCAGATGAACCAAGGTAAACCGCATTTAAGCGACATGCTCTGGCCAGGAGGCATAATCATAAATTCTACTCCTGTGAGATTCGAACTTGTGACCAAGAGGATAATTATCCCCTCTTTAACCAACTGAGCCAACACTTGCTTGCGAAAATAGAATGTGTTTCAAGGTCACAAATACCGGTGTTGTTGATGGTTATTGGCTAGTTTAGGGTTATAGCAATAGCCTTGTTTCTCATTTTTTACTCATTCAAATATATAATTTTATAATTTAATATCTCAATGCACATTACCCGACTCCTGATTATTTTAAGTTACTTTATTACATAGATAACTTACTTAGAAAATATAGTTTATTATAATTTAATACATTACATATGTTATATAGTTAATTAGTTATTTAATCAAACTTACATATTTTAATGTAAATATATTTTGTTTTCAAATAATTCTTTCTTTAATTTAAACATAATCTTGAAAATTTTTTGATTTAATACATGAACAATTATAATAGCAATAATTTTTTTTAAAAAAAAATCAAATTTAAGTTACCAAACCTTCACTAGTAACTCTTCATCTAGAATAGAAAAGGATGAACCCTTCCCTTTTAACCCAGCATCCAAGAGAGAGGTTGAACCCACCAAGCCCAACTCAACCCAACCCGTCCAAGCCTAACCCAAACCTACCCGTAACTCCTTAATTCATGATATAAGTCTTTTTAACATGTACATGCTTAGTAAAAATAATTAATAATTTTTTTAAGTTATAATATTTAGAAAGTGTTAAATTTTTTTGGAAGGTCTTAACAAAACAATCAAACAAACCCATTATTCTTATATTAATATTGTAATATAAAACACATATGAAAGGTTACCAAGAAAGATTTGGACAAAGTTAAAAAATATATATATGTGAGTGTTATTAAAATGGGTAGTAATGATTTTAGAATTTAAAAATAAATACCAAGAATCACTTGCAATTACAAATTAACAAAATGTGAACATAAACCTAAATTTGGTAAATGGTGTGCTATTTTGTTGGAGTTTTAACTATTAACAAAATGTTAAATATAACATATGTAATATAATAAGGTAATTAAATTATATGGAAAAAAGTACATGATTTTAAAGGGTTTGACCTATAACGAGAGTTGAAAACCTAGTTCCAAATGCTAGAGTTATTGGACTAAGAAATGATTCCAAATTCAAGTTTTTGATAGACAATATAGGTATATAGGTGGTGTGTTGAATCATTTTCTCCATTATTTTTTTCAAAATCCTTCATAGATATGTAACAAAAGAAATAATTTTAAGAATTAATAGTTAGCTACTAATGATTTGCATATATCTTAGCCTCCTCAAACAGCCTTTAGGTATATGTTTATATATAGTTTCGAAGGTTTGTGGTTAGTAAAAACTTTAGATATTCAAATCTATGGAAAATAACATTTTTTTTAAAATTACTATCCTAAATGAATGACTCATTCCGTTAAACCAACCATTCTAATTAATCATTTTGACTGTGATATTATTTAATGTATTGGTTTAGAAGTAGACAATATGGTATTCAATGATTCTCCTTCAATCTAATCCCATTCTCAACTAGTGGCACAAATTAGAGTTTTTACCAACATAAATTATTATACCAATTTTATTTTAAAAGCTTATTAACATAAGTTAAAATATATTAATTAAAAATAAAAAACTATTAAAAAATTAAATTAGTTAGATTAAAAAAAATGCATTAAATGAACATGCTGTGATTTTCCGTATTAACACGTATAGCTTTTAAGCTAGTGTAGTTAAGGTTAAGAAAATAATCTTGTAGGTAAAATCACAATAATAACGAGCCAAAGAAATATACTCTTTAAAGGAAGGCCCAGCCCCAAGACAAACAAGGGTCCAAGAAAAAAGGTATTTTGGGTAGCAACCCATCAAGATAATAAGATGATTTACTATTTCTAGTCCATTCTAGAAACTTGTATATAAAATTTTTAAAAACAAAACCTCCCTACTAGTACATTCTAGAATCTTCATTATTTAGTTCATAACCATACACCATTAGTCATATGTTTACAACATCTCCCTTATCTTCTCTTACAGTTTTATGATATCTAAAATAAATGTTATTTGAGTATTGAAATAACATATATTTCAAATTAGAGGTTTATTTTACTATATTGAAGGAAACAAATGTGTAAGTGACATGAAGTTCCTAATTGAGAAGCCATCATACATATACACACGGGTGCCCATGTATATTTTTGTGACTGAGTATCCCATATTTCCATATATTTTGTTTTTTATTGCTTATTTCCATTTTCTTTGTTTTTGAACCTACCTTTAAGATTTGATATGTTGTATTTTGGGTCTGGTTATCTTTTTTAACCCATACAAGTATTGTGTGTTGATATTTTTTAAATTTCTATATAACAGTTGATTTAAAAGAGATTTTTTGTGTCCTCCTAGGTAGTGGCCATATTTGTCAAAAAAAGAGATCGGACAATTTGGATAGAATTATTTGATAGTTGTTGTTTATAATGGATAATGGACATACAGAAAGTGAATATGATTGTTCTCATAAAAAAATGTCATTCTTGATTTTTTCTTTCATTCAGCCACATTTTTACAAATTAACTAAAGTCAAAAGATAGAAAAAATCAAATATAAGTATTAGAGAAATTATTAATTATATTAAAGTTTGTTGTTTGAGCCCAATTACATTATTGGTGTATTAATTTTGGATTGGCTTTTTGGTAGGTGGATGAAAAACTAGTTGATAACCTTCTTATTCAATATTAAGCTCTATTTATTATCTTTTTAATATAATGGTGAATATTTCCTTCCAAAATCTTTACATAATATGCTTGTGTTCCTATTTGCAGTGAAACAATGAAGAAAATGCTCCACAATACTAAGGATTACTTGTATATGATAGGTATCGTATACCATTTAATAAATTGATGTAAAATATTAAATATTTTTTTTATCTGGTAAGGGTTACACCCAAAATTGAATTGGGCAAGTATTTTCCACCTTTGTTATAACCAACCAAACACATGCTCATGAAATTGGATCCTACTAACAGGTTTTGAAGATCATGACACATGAGACTGGAAGGACTGTGCCTATACATCCAACATGCTATTGCACGTGCAAAAGGGCAATTGATTAGACCGAATGGTTGCAAGCCTGTTTTTACAGAGTTGATGCTGCCAAATTAATACCCAAATCCCAAATCACTATTAGACAAATGAATGTGAAGAAAGAAAACAATAATAAATTTAAGTAAACTATGTTCATATATACATAGTGTTTTAATAAATTATTTTAGTTATTACCAAGAATTGTAACTCTTGAAGTTTTTGTTAAAAGTGTTAAAAAATTGTTTATAGTTGATTTCTCCTTAATACTTTGTTAGATAAGGCCATATTTTTATTTTATACATAAATACTATGTACTGCAATGCTATGGGGTCATCTTATACATTTGAAATACTTAATTGTACATTTGGGATGAAAAGCTCATACCATATCAAGTTTATATCTTTTTCCACCCATATGTTTTCTATATTGTTGTAGATAAAAAAATATCTAAAACTAAACCAATTCAAAAGCGTACAAAAATATCAAAAATACAAGAAATATAGATGGAACCTTTTTAGAAGATAAAAATGACTAACTTTTATACATAATAAACTTATCAAGTGCTTCATCTTATATCTAAGCAAATAAAAATAATAGTATCTACTACAATCATCAATAAAGGTAATAAAATATCATTTATTATCTTTATTAAACAAGTCATTAAATTCACATATGTCAGTATGAACTAAATCCAAAATTTCAGAATCTCAAAATGTTATCTCTTACAACATTATGAAAGGGTTCTCTTATTGATTTTAGAAGAGACAAATAGTGGACACCTAGATTTGTTACTAATTGCATGCTCTAGAATCAACTCTAAATTTATCATATTCATTAGAGAACCAAAAATTAAATGACCAAGACGAGAGTGCCAAAAATTAGATGATTCAACGTAATTAACAGAAGAAGCAACAATTTTATTAACCAAACCGTTAATCATAGGCTCAACATTAATAAAAAATAAAACATCCAAATATTAACCTTTGCCCAAGATTACACCATTTTGAGTGATAAATACTTTATTACACTTCAAAAAAGTTCAAAATCATCCTTAATAAATAAGATCCACTAACAATATTTTTATGAATGTTAGGAATATGGTGCACTCTAATCAGGGATAGAACACGCCTACAACACTAGCATTCCCCATAGTCACTGTCCTTTTATGAGCCATTGATAAGATACAAATAGAGTTTTGTCAGCACAAATGGGCACATTAGTTGCAGTATCAATCAACCACTCTTTAGGAAGATAAATAAATAATATTATAGGTGTATTGGTAACATACCCTTCATTGATTACAAAAGCATGTGCTTCACCAATAACCATATTAGCTATAGGCACAACAATGGTTGAAGTCCCAATCAAGGTATTTGCCTGAGCCACTACATCAGATTTTTTTAGAATAATCTTTACTCCAATGACCTATCTGTCCACAAGACTAACATGGTTTGTTTATCTTTGGTTTTAGCCTTGTTCTTTTCATTGTCTGAGTTACTGTTACTTTTCTTACTAGCTAGCTTTCATTTCTGATCAGTTGTCACGATGTTTATCTTCACACTCCCACTTATAACCGGCATCAAATGACCGTGTTTAGACTTGTGCTGCTCTTGCATACAGATATCCAACATCAGACTAGTCCAAGTAATCTCTCCCTTGTATTTTATCATGAAAAGAGAGAACTCTTCCCAAGACTTCAGAAGTTTTTTAATCATATAAATCACCTAAAACTGTTTAGGAAGATCCACACCGAACTCCTTTAAAGTATGTATAATCTTCTAAAATTTGTTCACCTCTTCAGTCATGGACTTAGAGTCTATAAGCTTCAAGACAAGGAACTTAGACACGTGATACCTTTTTTGACCTCGCGAGACAATATTATGTGTCCAATCAAGCATCTTTCGCAAAACCTTACCATTATAGGCCTTTGATAAATAAACATGAAATACAGTGTAAACTAAGGCTGCAAGAATTGTGCCCTTGCCATTCTATCTTTCTTTGTGCACATAACATAAGCTGTTATAGTCTCGACTTTATCTTTATTAACAACATGTAGGTTATACTGCATCACCAACCCTAGACCCTTGACTGTTAACAATGGTTTCATCTTTTTCTAACAACGAGAAAAATCAAAACCCCCATCGAACTTGCCAGACATACCCGAAAGATTAATAGGCCGTGGAAATCATTAAGTGGCCCAATTAATGGTGGGTACAGTACCATCAAAAGGTTAACCATGAGAAGTAAAGTCAATTTCATTCACCATCTTGAATGACGTAATTGGGCAATTATATTCGATATAAATCATAATTTAAGAATAGGTAATCAAAATCAATTAACAAAATAAATCACAAAGGTCAAACGAATTCGATATTCAAAAATTGCAATACTTAACAATAACAAGAAATAAAGTTTATCTATATTATAGGTTTAATATCATATAAGAATATTGTAAAAGACGCGACTGTTCTTGAAGATATACTCGCCCCGCCTATGTTGTGCTGGGCTACCGTAAATTAACATCTAGGTTAATGCAGCAATAGAAAAATCCGTCACAGGCCGGCAAAGTTCAAAAATGATGGCACCTCAATTCTTCCGAAAATCTATGTATATATTTTATATTTGGAAGAGAGAAAAAGGGAGGCTAGCAAGGATTCTTGTCCTTTCCCTTCATCCTTTTATTTTTATATCAAAGAACATATATATAGTATAATTTAAAAATAAATATTTTGAAGCCTAATTCATATTATTTACATAAGAATAATCCTTACTCTTATTTAGATAATAATATAAATATATCTATATGTCTACTCATATCAATGCCTTGACTCTGGACACTCGGGGCCTTCAGATCGCAACTAAATATGTCAAGGCCTTGACTCTGTCACTCAAGGCCTTTAGATCGTTCCTATGAGGGTCTTGATTTTGTCACTAAGGCCTTTATAATGCTTCTTTTTTATGTCAATGATTTGATGTAGCATTTCAAGCCATTGATCTTGGATTAGACCATACATAACATATATACTCCACATGAAGAAACATCATGGCACTTATTTTTCTATGAATTACACTAAGAAAATTACTTATATCCATATCCAAATTTTTTGAAAATTACGTAAGGAACTTACGATATTAAAACTCCAAACTTTCAAGTTTCTGACACATGTAAGCGAAGGTCAAACAAATTTAATTAAGAACTTATATTTTTGGTTGTCGAGCCGAGACAACAAATTAATGTTTTTAAAAAGATGCACGGAGGAGCTGAACAAGTAGGTTTTGATGGATAACATTAATGACATGTGGTACGTGATTTTAGGAAGAACAACTTGGGTGTTAATTATGCTCAAATGATATTGGATTTGTTGAATCCCTTAATAGAAGAAAGTGGCGGGAATTTTTCATTAGAATTCTACTTAATGAAAAACATAGATTGAAGGGTCTTATAATAGTTGATCCTCGCTCTTTGATAGCCTAAAAAAGTTTCAGGGACGTATTTGATTTTGATCCTACATATCCAACCAATAGGTATGCTATAGCGTTTGTGCAATTCACCCCGGTGAACCATCACAACCAATAATTAATTTTCGAATTTGCACTCATGTGGGATCAATTGAAGATAAGTTCTGAGAGAGTTTTAGGTACTTGGCTAGAGGTTGTGGAAGGCGAAGAACTCTGGGCTACCATTTACGATAAAGAGCAAGCCATTACCCGAACAATTTAATCTCAATTCCCCAACATTATATATTTGTTGTGTACTTGACACATTAGTAATAAATATGAGGGAAAGTTTTTGAATTTATTATTTCAAGCATGACAAAGGTAAATGTAGTCCTAAATTATTTCCATTTCTTTGACTTGGGTTTGCTCATCACAAACTATTCAACTAATTGAATTTTTATATATATTTGATCCTGTGTATTAATTAATTATCAACCACTAGCTTATGAAGTAATAATTATATTTCAAAATTAAATAATTTAATCTCACACCTATATTTTACATAAAAGTAGAATGTTGAGTTTTTTATGTAGCAAAAGAGTTTTTGAATTTTGACTACACTCATTTTGGTAATTAAAATAAAACATTAACATATGGTGAATGCGTAACTCACAAATTGTACCAAAGAATTCAAGCCCTTAATAAAAGTACAAATTGCACCAAAGAATTGTAGCACGTAATAAAGTCATTTTCTTACTTCAAAAACAAATGAACTCATATTCTTTGAAGTGAGTGACTATGAAAGGGATTTTTCCATACTTGTATTCAGTTTTCATCATTAAAACATATGCGTTGTTATGTTTCCATGTGATGTCTGTGTAAAATATGCAATAAAAATGATTCAACATGAAATATGAAAATTAGAATATCGACCAAAGAATATCTTTTGAATATAGTATAAACAACCAAAAGCCAGAAAAAAGTGTTGAAATACTCCCAACAATATATTATTTACAACCAACTTCAACAATAAAAGCTACTAAATTCTTAAGAAGCTGGTCAGTTAATGTCAAAAAACTAATTATTAACACAATTGTGTGGTCGACATGCTAAATTGGCAAAAGTTGGGCCATGAGATGGTAACTTGTGAAATAAAAGTAGCTAAAATGTTAGTAAGTTATCTTATGTGGTTATGTGTCTTGGCGTTGCTCACACTTGCCTCAATACAGTCATGCAATTTTGTGGGGCCAAAATTTGAAAAACTAAAAAAGTCATAAATGAGCGATTTTAGGTCAATTTTGAAAATTATAAAAGACTAACTCATTATTTACCACTTGACTAGTTCGAACAAAGCAAATAGGTAGGAAATGGTTTATTTTCAACCAAAATTGGTCATAGCCCACTTATTTTGTCACTCAAAAATCAGTATTTTTCCCTTAATATATTATATCACAAGGGTTACACTACCTCCTTAAAAACTCTTTTATGTTATTTACTCTCATTTCCCCACGAGCTATTGAATTTAATAAGATCAGATTGCACCCAAAGGTAAAGGGTAAAATTTATGAATTATTCATCAATTTGTAATATTTACTCGTGAATTCACATGAAAGAAAATTAACAAAAATATATTAAGCAACAAAAAAGGAGGGGTTGAAGACAATTAGGAAAAAATATCTTAGAACATAAAAAGGGACAATTATTTAATATTTGACAAAGATGCCAAGAAATAGAATTAAAAAATATGTGAACATAAATATTTATAAAGATGAATTTGGGGAATGGTTGAGCTGCATGGGAGAGTAAAGGGGTGGCCCATAAAACATCATTAACAACATTACAAGAAATTAAAAATGTCACAAAAGAAGAACACACTGCATTAGTTTTGATGACTTTCTCCAACTACTCTTTATTTATGGGATGAGTGTTTGTTGTCTTGGAAATTTTAATAACAAAGATGAAACTCAGTTTGAAAATCTTGAGAGGAAACAGCCTCAACCTTATGGGAATTGCTATAGAATTTTTGTTAGGTGAACTTTTGTAAACTTGTTTGATAAATTTTAAAAGATTTATTGACTTTTTGACACTTAAAGTATTAATATTTTACCCATAAATTCTAAGGTATGTAACACCACGTGTTGGTATTAGTTGCACACGTGGCAGTAGTCTGGGTTAGTCGACGTAAAATTTGACTAAAATTAGTAAATAACGAGTAGGGAATCGGACCGTCACAATATCGAGTCATTATTTTTTAATGCCGAACAAGTTGGGCCTTATAACGATCAAAATTGCGGTCATTAAAGGCCCTGTTTTCACAAAAATCTCATGTTCTTGTATGATGGTGAAAGATGGTATATACGAGATCATAGGAGACAAGATGCCGACAGTTATTGATGTTGTACGGGTTAGATGATAACTTTCCAATGGATGATATGTTTAACCACGCTGATTCAAGAGGAAAATATTGTAGATTTTTAATAAATAATGTGTTATAACAATATCAATTTTTGATCTACAAACTTTGTTGCAACTTTTGATGAAGTTTTACTTAAGTGCGACCAAGTAATTGTAGAGAAATCACTTGTACAAAATCACATGCTGAAGGCTCACATTAGTTTTCTTGAGGGAAGAGTTCACGAGAGTGAAGTGATCTCTGACTTGTATCGTTATATCCATAACCTCACATATGAGTCTCATCTCCGAAAGATTGAATATCTCCCTTTTCTTCCTAACAACTCTAACTCTATCTCAAGTAGAATGACTCAATATATCGTCATTTGAGTTTTCGAGAACTACTATTGTTAGATTAAGAATCATATATAAATACTTTTATGGAATCAACTCTTATCTTCGTTAGTGGATTTAGTCTTTTACCTTTGTACTTTTGTATTTAGATCGATAATTTTTGGTAAGTCCCCACTCCCCACTACTTGAGTTAATTTCTAATTACCATTACTTTTTAACATGACTCCCCAATTGTTTATAGGCAATTCTTCTTTGCTATTGATATCATCTTAAATATTATTGCTAAAGGTGAAAGGCAACACTAAGCTCTTATTGTCAGTAGGGCCGTGGCATGTGACACATACACACAATACCTTTTTAATACCCAAAAATTATTTTATTATACCAATATTCAAACACTACTTGTTCATGCATCATAGGTTGGTGTTTCATAGTATTTGAAGCCAAATCAGCACATGTTCCCATAAGGTAACTCTAGGTTAATAGGGGGCTCATATTTTTGCCATATGAGCAATATAACCCATATTTTGTTTACATCAATAGTGGGGGCACTTTGATGTCATACTAACAATTGTGCTCACAATGTACTATATGAGATTTTCCCTATAGATATTTATGTCAATAAATTGTTTATTATGTGGTTTTATATAATTTATGTGAAATAGTGAATAAATATTAAAATTTAATTCATTCCACTTTGACCAGTCAAATATTCTAAATTATTTAAGGAAAGAAAATCGAGAGGAAAATATAAATGTAGTAAAACATAAAAAGAGTTCTATGTGTTTACGTGATTAGTCGAGTTAAAATATTCAAATTTGGCGGACCATTAAATTATTTTCTGATTGTTAATTAAGAAGAATAATTATATAAATAGAGATTAAATAAAAATTTTGTGGATATGAGATTTTCCAAGCTTGAGAAGGTGAATATATGTTATCCTAATCATATGTGATTGATTTTGTGGTTAGCGGATTTTTTTAAATATTTTTAAATGAATTATAGTTTAAAAAATAACGTCTGTTTGGTCATAAAATATTTATATAAAATCAGCAGATTATATTGAAATCTCAAAACTTGTTTTATTATAGTTCTAGAGACTTTTGAAAAATGATTGTTAGATTTATTATAATGACCAAGTATTTTTAAAATGATCTTTAAAGGATTATTTTTCTTTTGCGAGCTAACTTGCAAAATTCGTAGTAAATAAACCGCTCAAAAATTGTAAGGCCCGAGAAATTTTAAGTAACTCTTGTTATCGCGATTTATGATTTAACGTAAGTGTGTGAATTAATTTAATTATGATTAAATTTTTAGAATCGCAAGTGTGAACATCGCAAGTGTGAACATCGATTAGTTTATTAGAGTATTATTGATTAATTAATTCCCAATGATATTTAAATATATTAAATATTTTGTAGGGATTTAAATAGGTATGAGATTATTAAGTTCTGGGAAAGTATTTAAACAATTATTTATTTTCTGAAAAATAAAGAATCGCATTATTATTCTATAATTATAACCGAGTGTATTGAAGAATTTAAAAGTTCTTATAATCATGTTATTTGATTATTTTATAATGAAATTTTTTATGGGGAAAATAATTGTGAGTGTAGCTATCTATTTAGCTAAAATAAGTGCTAGCTTTGGAATCCTAATATTGCATTAATAAATTTCTTGAATATCCTAAGATTTGTGTTGTAGTAATTATTCTTTAATTAATTTTATATTTATTTAGTAATATGATAAAAAAAACTCGAATTGCGATTATTTCGAGTACAAATTTTATTTATATTTTTTTTCTATTTAAGAAATTGTATGTGTGCCAATATTATCATTATTATTATTATATTATTATTATTATTATTATCATCATCATCATCATTAATATTATTATTAATATTATTATTATTATTATTATCATCATTATATATTATTTTCTTCTATCCTATTATTGTTAGTAAATTTAGAAAGAATGATAACTAAATATTAGAATATATATATAAATTGTACTTCCTAGACAATTCTAGAAATTAGTGGATATTTATCTCGTTAGTTGTTAACCATGGTTAAATATTTATTTATAAGTAATTTTAAAGGAGTCATCTCTATATATTTACCAAAATCTCTTCCTTTTCTTCCCCAAATTCATTTACACTAACACTCACAATCCAAGAAAGTGAAAACTTTAATTTGGATAAAAGGTTTAGTAGGAGGATCAAAGAAAGTTTTGGGGTATTTGGATAAGGAATTTTTTGGTGGTTAAGAAATCTAATTAAATCAAGATCAACAACATATGGGTTATATTATATCATCGCCCATAAACCGTTAATCGTTAACCATAATTTCATCTTTTTCTACCACATAGAAAAACCTGAACCTCCACTAAACTTTTCAAGCATACCTGAAAGATTAATGGAGTATGGAAAACGATACGTGGCCCAACGGTACAGTACCAATAGTACCGGCAAAAAATTAACCACTAGAAATAAAATAGTTTTGTTCACCATCTTGAACTACACGATTAGTAGAATATAATAAAAATATCTCTTCTAGATTATTGGAAAATATTAACACATGCAACAATAGGGTAATTATATTTAAAATAAATTGTAGTTCAAGAATTGGCAATAAAAACCAACTAACAAAACAAGTCATAATGGTCAAACAGATTTGATAAATAAAAATAATAATTTTAAACAATAACGAGAAAGAAAGCTTATTTATATTGTATTTAATATTGTATAATAACTGAGTCACTAAATCTTGCAAAAGACATGACTGATCTTGAAGAGATATTTGCCCCATCTATGTAGTGTTAGGATGCCACGAATTCACTTTTAGGATAAAACAATAACACAGAAATCTGTCAGATACAGACAAAGTTGAACAACAATCACACCTCAATTCTCCGAAAATCTAAGTATATGTATGTATATTTGGTAGAGAGAAAAAGAGATGTAGCTAAGCTTCTTCTCATTTCCCTTTATTCTTTTATTTTTCTGTCAAGGAGTATATATAGCATCATATATATATATATATATATATATTAGAGGGGTAATTATCATTATTTACATAACAATAATCCTTAATCATATTTACATATTAATATATATATATATATGTGCCTACTAAGATCAGGACTTTCACTCTGGACACTCAATACCTTAATATCGCAATTGAATGTGTCAAGACCTTAAGATTGTTTCTGTCAAGGCCTTGACTATGTTGTTGAAGGCCTTTGGAATGATTCTTTTTGTTTCAAGGTCTTGAGGAAGAATCTCTAGCCCTTAATCCTAACTTAGACCATACAAAACACATATAATCCACAGAAAGAAGTATCTTTTCACTTCTTTCTCAATAGATTACACTAAGAAAATTGCATAGATCCATATTCGATTTTTTTTAAAATTACGTAAATAGCCTACAATAATAAAGCTCCAAACATTCAATTTTCTAACACATGTAACGGTGGCCCAAAGGAATTTAATTAAGAACTTACATGTTCAGGTGTCCAACTGAGATAACAAATGAATATTTTTGACAAAATGCACGAATGAGCACGAAAAGTAGGTTTTGATGGCCAACATTGAAAAAACGTGGTACATGATTTTAGGAAGGGTGACTTGGGTGTTAATGATGCTCAAGCGAGATTGCATTTGTTGTATCGCTTAAAAAAAGTGATGGAAATTTTTTCATTAGAATTCTACTTGATGAAAAAAAATTGAATGGTCTTATATGGGTTGATCCTTGTTCTTTGATATCTAATAAAATTTTTTGTGATGTTATGTTTGATACTACATATCGAAATAGGTATGTTATGTCGTTTGTGCCATTTTATTGATACTACATGTTTTGAGCGGGTTTTGTATTAGTCGTGGAAGGAGAAAAACCCTTGGGCTATCATTACCGATCAAGATCAACACATTCTTAAGGAAATTTAATCGTAACTGTCGAACACCACACATTTATTGTGTTCTTGGAAAATTAGTAACAAACTTCTACAAAATCTTTTTAAAGTATTATTCAAAACACCTATAAGGTTTTAAAAGTGGTTTAAAAAATATACCATTCATTGACCAAATATATATATATATATATATATATATATTAATTATATATCATTCATTGACTAAATTTATATATATACATACATATATATATATACACACATAAATTATTTTAAAAACTTTTTTTGTTGGAAAAAAATCAAATGTTCAAATTTTTATTAAAAAAAATCTTAAAAATAAGCTATGTAACTATAATATATAAGAGCCTCAAAATGCGTGTCGAGCACTCTATTTCAAATATTAAGAATTGATTGGAACATAGGGAGTATAATATTAGAAATTCAAGACATAAAACTTAACACATTATATATAATACAAATATATAGTTATATATAGGGGTAAATATAAGTGATCGCAGTTTGATTTGGTTCGGGTTACATGTTAAAACAGAACCAGACCGTATAACTGTGGTTTTTAAAAACATTCCAACCAACCCGAACCTCGTATCGCAGTAAAACCAAGCCATTCGGTTCGGTTTAGCGGATTTTTACGGTTTATTACATTTTTTAGTAGTGAACTCGGTGAATAAAATAACATCTCTTTTATTTAAACGTTTTCACTTAAAATTTACATAATTATTAGTATAATTATGAAATCTTTCATAGTAAAGTAAATCACTAGTATTAATTGCAAATAACTTACGTTTAATAAGCATGTTGATCAATTTAGTTGCAACAACAAATGTAATGCAAAAACAATATAAAATACTTTGAAACATATGATGAGTTGATGATAATTTGATGAGATCTAACTCAAATTTAGTTTTTGATTATTAGACATAATTATTTTACTTTGTATAATCACAAGTATAAAATCATGTGTATATATGTTGGTAAATTGATGCGGTTTGGATCAGATCGTAATAAAGTTAAACCAAAATCAACCCATAAACTGCGAATTTCTAAGGTAGATGAAATTTAATCGCAAACCACAATCCAATTTCGGTTGAGTCGGTTTAATATCGGTTCGGATTATGCGCATAAACCCCGCAACCTGATCACCTATGTGTAAACCTGTGTAAAGAATTCTTTAAAATTAGAAACTAGTCACATGCACGTGTTACTTTGTGTATATATTATCTAACTATCGTCTCTCTTTTTTTCAAGAATACACTTTTAAAATTATATTAATTTTTATTTATGTTTTAGTTACTTTTATGATCGAAAAGATAATATAATTAAATTTTAGAGTATGTTTATAATGTTGTGTAGAAAAATTGTTGTGTTCACCAAATTTTAAATGTTATTTAAAAAAATTTCCATTTTTTTATGTAGTTTAATTTTTTTGTAAATTTGTTCATGTTAGTTATTTTTTGAGATAATATTATATTTTACGTAACACCTTATTGGATTTCGTAAAAAAAGGTTGTATTGTTCCAAAAAAATGTTATAATATTCACTAAAAACCATACAATGTATTATTTCAAATATAATTTTGATTAAAATTAAAAATTATTTTTTTATAAAGTTAAACAAAATGTGATGAGTAAAAGCATATATGTCATGTTATAGGTACTTTTTGCCTTATAAAAAAATAAATTTAATATCATAATTACGTAGGTAATTAATGTGTCGTCAAAACAAAATTACAAAAAAGTTAAATAAAATATACGACTCATGCCTTAAAGTTTTAAATATTACAAAATATTATAAAAATTATTATAATATGGTTTTAAAGTGTAATTATATTGTATGTAGATATCCTCAAAGTTTGTAGTGAGGCCTGTGACTTGAGGCGATGATACCTCATTAATTGTACTTTAATGCCTATGTGTGGTCGACATGCTAAATATGCAAAAGTTGGATGATCAGGTGGTAACTTGAGAAATAAAAGTAGCTAAAATGTTTATCAATTATCCTATGTGCTTATGTGTCTCGACCTTGGCTCACACTTGCCTCTATACAGCCACCCCTTTGTGCGGCCAAAATTTAAGAATCTAAAAAAGTCATAAATGAGCAATTTTTAGGTCAGTTTTGACGATTATTTGCCACTTGAATCGTTTGAACAAAGCAAATAGGTAAAAAATGGCTTATTTTCAACCAAAATTAGTGATAGCTCACTTATTTTGTAAGTCAAAAATCAGTATTTTTCCCATACTATATTTTATCACAAGGGTTACACAACCTCCTCTAACAAAAAATATATTAAGCAACAAAAAAGAAGGGGTGGAAGACAATAAGGAAAAAATATCTTAGAAAATAAAAAGGGACAATTGTTTAATATTCGACAAAGATGCCAAGAAATAGAATAAAAAATTATATGAACATAAATGTTTATAAAGATGAATTTGGGGATTGGTTGAGCTCCATGGTAGAGTAAAAGGGTGGCCCATAAAACATGATTAACAACATTTCATGAAATTAATAACATCACAAAAGAACAACACACTACATTAGTTTTGATGACTTTCCCGAACCACTCTTTATTTATGGGATGGGTGTTTGTTGTCCTGGAAATTTTAATAATAAAGAGGAAAATCTTCGGAGCTAACAGCTTCAACCTTATGGGAATTGCTACAAAAAATTTTATTTGCTAAATTGTATGTAATTTCTTCATATGTGTAGCACGAGCTTATATCCTTAGCTTACCATGTGTTTGGAATTGTAGTGGCAAAAAAGACAAAATATTTTTTATTCAAAAACTAAATGTTGTTAGGTGAACTTTTGAAAACTTGTTTTATAAATTTTAAAAGACTTATTGACCTTTGAACGCTTAAAGTATTAACATTTTACCCATAAATACTAAGGTATGTGATTAATATACTTATTTTTGTTATATTGAAATAAGCATGAGTGTTGTCTGTTTCCAATGGTGTGTCCTAGCTCGCACTGTAAGGCTTCATTTGAATTGGGGGCTATGGAGGGATGCGTTGGGGGTTGTGTCGTCAACATGCTAAATAGGCAAAAGTTGGAGCATCACATGGTAACTTGAAAAATAAAAGAAGCTAAAATGTTAGTTAGTTATCTCATGTGGTTACGTGTCTAGGTGTTGGCTCACATTTGCCTTAATACAGTCATGCCATTTTGTGGGGCCAAAATTTAAGAAACTAAAATAGTCATAAATTAGCGATTTTTATGTCAATTTTGGCAATTATAAATGACTGACTCATTATTTGCCACTTGACTCGTTCGAACAAAGCAAATAGGTAGGAAATGGCTTATTTTCAACCAAAATTGGTCATAGCCCACTTATTTTGTCAGTCAAAAATCAGTATTATTCCCGTAATATGTATTATATCACAAGGATTACACTACCTCCTCTGATACTCTTTTATGCTATTTCCTCAAATTTCCCATCGAGCTATTGAATTTAATGAGATCAGACTGATACATGCACCCAAAGATAAAGGGTAAAATTTATAAATTATTCGTCAATTTGTAATATTTACTCATGAATTCACATGGAAGACAATTAACATAAAATATATATTAGGCAACAAAAAAGGAGGGGTGGAAGAAAATTAGGAAAAAATATCTTAGAAAATAAAAAGGGATGATTGTTTAATATTTGACAAAGATGCAAAGAAATAGAATAAAAACAAATTTGTGAACATAAATGTTTATAAAGATGAATTTGGGGAATGGTTGAGCTCCATGGGAGAGTAAAGGGGTGGCCCATAAAATATGATTAACAACATTATAAGAAATTAAAAATGTCACAAAAGAAGAACACATTGCATTAGTTTTGATGACTTTATTTATGGAATGAGTGTATACTGTCCTGGGAATCTTGAGAGCTAACAGCTTCAACCTTATGGGAATTGCCATAATTTTTTTTTTTTGCTAAATTGTATGTAATTTCTTTATGTGTGTAGTAGGTGCCCTTAGCCTTAGCTTAGGATGTGTTTGGAATATCAGTGGCATAAAAGATAAAAGATTTTATTCAAAAACTGAAATATCGGTAGGTGAACTTTTGAAAACTTGTTTGATAAATATTTAAAAGACTTTTGGACCTTTTGACGCTTAAAGTATTAATATTTTACCGATAAATCCTAAGGTATGTAACACCAGGTGTTGGTATTAGTTGCACACATGGCAGTAGTCTGGGTTAGTCGACATAAAAATCGACTAAAAATAGTAAATAACGAGTAAGAAATCTGACCGTCACGGTATCGAGTCATTATTTTTAAATACCGACCAAGTTAGACCTTATAACGATCAAAATTGTGGTCGTTAAAGGCCATATTTTCACAAAAATCTCATGTTCTTGTATGATGGTGAAAGATGGTATATACGAGATCATATGAGATAAGATGTCGAAAGTTGTTAATGTTAGACGAGTTAGATGATAACTTTCCAATGGATGATATGTTCAACCATGATGATTCAAGAGGAAAATATTGTAGATTTTTAATAAATAATGTGTCATAACAATATCAATTTATGATTTACAAACTTTGTTGTAACTTTTGATCAACTTTTACTTAAGTGCGACCAAGTAATTATACAGAAATCACTTGTACAAAATCACAGGCTGAAGGCTGGCATTAGTTTTCTTGAGGGAAGAGTTCAAAAGAGTGAAGTGATCTCTGACTTGTATCGTTATATCCATAACCTCACATATGAGTCCCAGCTCCGAAAGATTGAATATCTCCCTTCTCTTCCTAAAAACTCTAACTATACCTCAAGTAGAATGACTCACTCTATCGTCATTCGAGTTTACGAGAACTACTATTGCTAGATTAAAAATCGTATTTAAATACTTTTATGGAATCAACCCTTATCTTCGTTAGTGAATTTAGTCTTTTGCCTTCATACTTTTGTATTTAGATCGATAATTTTTGGTAAGTCCCCACTCCCCACTACTTGAGTTGATTTCTAATTACCATTACTTTTTAAAACGACTCCCCAATTATTTATAGGCAATTTTTCTTTGCCACTGATATCATCTTAAATATTAATACTAAAGGTGAAAGTCAAAACCAAGCTCTTGTTGCCAGTTGGGCAGGGGCATTTGACACGTAACACACAATACCTTTTTAAAACCCAAAAATTCTTTTATTATACTAATACTCAAACACTACTTGTTAATAAAGGCATCATAGGTTGGTGTTGCATAATATTTGAAGTCAAATCAGCACATGTTCCGACATGGTGACTCCACATCAATAGGTGGGCCCATATTTTTGCCATATGAGCAGTATAGCCCATATTTTGTTTACATCGAAAGTGGGGGTACTTTGATTCTATACCAACAATTGTGCTTACAATGTACTATCTGAGATTTTCGCGGTAGATATTTATGTCAACAAATTCTTTATTATGTGGTTTTAAATAATTTATGTTAATCGGTAGATATTTATGTCAACAAATTCTTTATTATGTCAACATTATGTGATATTTATGTCAACAATGTACTCTAATGACACAAGACTGAAGATGGATCAAATGCACTCTAGAATATACACTCCTTCAGCCTTGCCCATGGATGAAATTCAAAAGGTTGTAGAGGACACTTTTGGGGTTTCTACTTCCTCCACATCTCAATCGTCATCCACACTACAAGTTCAAGAACTGCAATATCAAGTTTCTTCTCTCAAATCTTCCAATGACTAACTAAGTTCCTAAGTTCAAGCTCTTACATCCTTGGTGCAAAGTCAAGAGACATATATTAAAACCCTGATGGACTCTCACAAGCATCTTTAAATGCAAAACTCTGTTGCTTTGGGAGCCATGACGGGGAAGCTCAACATACCACTGCCTTTCCTGCCGGAAGAAATAATGCCAAAATTATGAACTTCCCTACTCATGCCTGTTATCAAGACTAAAGGGAGATTAAGGTTAGGATTCAACAATCCAGGGATGCTAAATCTAAATCTAAGGAGCCTATTCAGGTTGGCCAAAGTTTTTCACAAACTCAACAATTTTAAGATGTAGGAAAAGAATGACTCGTCAAGGCTGCAGAAGGACCATATCAAGATCAAGAATTCAGTGAACTTCTTATAGTCCCGAGGTTGTCTCTTCAAAATAACTATATAACATACAAAAGAGCATTGGCCAAAACTATCAATTCTACCAGGGCAGTGGTTGTGAATGTTGAAAATTACTTAAAGAAGAGGATTATTCTCAACATCAATGATGATGGTGTGGATAGATGCCTTCAAGTATCTATGTCAAATCTTAACATTGTAAGGGCATCTAAGCTAGATGTTGTGATTGACAAAGTGCATGTAGTCATCACAGAGGACACTCAACTTCTTCATGAGCTTAAAAATACACAGATAACAGCTTTTCCTGAAGCCTATCTATATCAAAACAAAGGAGTGTCCTACATCTGCCCAAGAACCAAACAATACAAATAACTTACTATTCCTAAAATTTTTGTTAGATCAAATATGAAGACAATCATGACTATTCAATCTGATCTAAAATACAAAAAGAACAAGAATGCTGAAGATTTGGAGATGATAAAGATCTTATACAGATACTTGCTGAATCGTGACACTATGTTGCCAACTGCTCAATTTAATTTAAAAGATCACAAGGATGATGATGAGCAGAAGCAAGATGAGCAGAAACCTTTTAACTCAAATGCAAGTCAATCTTCAAGAGCAACTGGCCGCAAGGATAAAAAGAAGGATGAGAAGAAGGATGATGACAAGAAGAAAGGAGATGAAAGAAGGAGGAAAAAGAAGGAAGACAATCCAGGACCACACCAACAAACCCTTCAAATACAAATGATAAAATCTCAACCTACCAAATCTCTTAGCTCAAACACTCAACCATCTCTCACCTCAAAGCAAAAATTTCTATACAAGCCAACTGCAAACTCACTTCTCAAAATTCCAATCACTTCCACTCAAACAAGCTTGAAGAAAAATCACAACCCTACCTTCATATAAACCTTCAATAAAGACACACTTTAAATTTATTGGAAGAAACTGCTAGTTACTGAGTGATCATTATGGAATTGTTATGATTAAACTTACTTTCTTCCACTAAATTGGTACCTCACAGATGAAGAATATTTTCAGCAGCTAGCTAAAGAAATAATCAGAGTCTGGGTTGTATCATATACAAAAGTCAGAATTTATTATGGTAATGGTTCTTTCACTCTACTTGGAAGCAATATAATCGACACACTTTCAACCACAGAGTTTAAAAGAGTGATCAGTCTAATGAAGGATAAGGATACTATTACAAGGTTCTGGAAAAATTGTATCATTTTTTTGTCATAACATCCAAAAAAGTGAGAGAGTCCTCCTGTTAGAGATTTAAATGAGAGAGTTCATATTGCATTTGGTCTCTCCTTAAAAAGACAGCTATTATAGTTCACTGTCCATCAGAGTATCCATTAATTTTAAAGGGTGACAAGTTCGGGTATTAGTCATCATCTTAATTTCAAGTGTTGAGTGCTTGCCACCCTGTAATAGTAAAGATACGTAGAACAGTAAGTTTGTCCTTAATGTTCAGTTTTTAAATACACTTTAAATTAAGGAACATAAAAAGCATAAGAAACTCGAATCCTCAGTTTTTTTATGGACAAAAGAAGTGTATACACTAAGTAGAATATTTACTGTTCAAGAACTTTTTGGTTTAGAGCAAGTAGCAAAACAGAGCCACAAATATTTAAATCCATAACCTCAATTTTCGATTTCTGTTTTTTGTTGCTCTCAACCACTTCTACTTTTAACGTTTATTTGTGAATGAGATATTGTTAATATGTTATGTTTTACTGCTCTTTTACTTCCTTATATTATCTTATTCTTTTTAATTTTTTGAATCCCATGGCATGCCCGCTGAATTCCTTTTTTTATCGTATGCTAGATTCAATATGTCAAATTACTGTAAACTTCATTTAATATAATTTATGTAACCGTAATATATCTTGTTCTTCAGATTGAATAAGCAAATAACGTATATATTATACCCACATAGTTTTATGTTCTAACCCTTCTGTTCAAGCTATGCATAGGAGCATGTTCTTCCTGCAACCTTCCTCCGAGCCCGCATAATTTTGATGCTTGGAAATATACGTGTCATCAAATTTCAAGCATGGAGGAGCATTTTAAGAAAAGAATTTAGAATTTCCGAGATCTGGAGGATGATTGGCTCAGGAAATTCATGTATAAAATTTTTACTAACATGGTTGTACTCTACAACATTCCTATGATCATAGCAGTGCTTATATTTGGACATGCACTTTGGTTGAATGTCGTTCTCCTTGATGTAGGAAAAGTGTTTACTATCATATATCTTTCACTATCGAGTATTTTGATATTTTTGCCCTTTTGAAGTTAGAAATTATGTACTTTGATAGTTAGAACCAAAGTATGTATCCGATTTCATCTATGCTTGTTGATAAGACTTTAGAACCGGTTTAATAAGTTTTAAGTTTCATTAGATGCTTGTTGTATTGAATGTTGGATGCCTTGTTTGGCAGGAATAATGTAAAAGTAGAACAATTATTTCAAAAAATTTATTTTTGTAGTGTTGCATTTGACTCTATACGGTGTTGCGTAATACTAAACATGATGTTGCATATTAATAACAATGGTGTTGCAGATGACTAAAATCAGTGTTGCACTACACATTGTGGGACCCACTGCTGACGTGGCAAAAGTGGCTCCTACTGCTAATATGGAAAATGTGGGACCCCTTGCTGAAGTGTCAAAGTAGGGGCCACTACTGACGTGGAAATATGACGTGTCACTTGCCACGTAGGACACAGTGGTGATGTGACTTCATTTTATGAAACACTAACTGTTGTTGTCATTGTACGCTTTTACTGTTGCAAAAGACGCATAATGCGCTTTCTAGTGTTGCATATTTCGTTGCCTTAAGGCTCTACGGCCACATCCACATTAGCAACCCCACCCTGGTGTTGCCTATTACCTTATGCAACACCATTTAGGCCTTATGTAACTGTATAGTAGGGGTTACCTATGTGCACTTGTGGCATATTATATGACCATTCTTTATTTATATATTCATGATCTTATTCACAGAAGGCATGTTAATAACCTAATTGTATACTAGATGATAATTTCTGCTTCCAAACTTTATGTCTTTATTACCTTTTCGATTTCATTTAGGAAATGGGAAGAGTTTGCAGTTTGTAAAGGTGAGAATTGAGGTACTTTCTGATTTTATATATTTTCTTTTGGCTTATTAACTTAAGGCTCTTGTGAAATATAATTATCTTGGTTGTACAACACGGGGCTCATCCTTTCAACTATTACAAATTAAAATATTCTTTACTAGTATATTTTGCTCGATTCTTAAATTTAATTTTAAGACAAGGGTACTAGCACCGCTTTACATTAGTGTGTGCACACTACAAATATTTAAGTAATTAATGATCATCATTATTACAATCCTATCAATTTTAGTTGAAATTTTATTTAATTATTTCTTTATATTTCACGGAACTCTGGTAGTTGTAGGAAGGATGGAGCACAGACCTCTGTCTTCTTCAAGAGATTCCTCAAGGAAACTACTATTAAATCTTGTGATCTTGATCAACTAAGTAGTGTTTATTCATGTCAATAAGTATCCTATACTGGTTAAGTTAGTACTCTGGTTGATGTTTACAATTTGATGAGATAAGTTGTACTTATCATGGGAATAGTATGTCTAGGATGATATATGTATTTTGGTTAGAATATTTTTAGGGTTGATTGTACAAACTAAGCTATCTTATTTATTTATATTGAATTCAACTAGCTAAATATATATATATATATATATATATTGGTTGAGTTTTGGGACTTAAGTTTTTTCAGTATTATGGTTAAATACATTCTCCTATAGCACCAAAGATTAGTAAAAATTCAAATATTTATTGTTAAAATGTGTTTGATACATTAATTATAAAACAATAAATGATGTGAATAAGGCGATTTAACAACATAAATTTAAACAAAACCTATATTATATAACACCTATAACAACAGTTACCCACAGGAATTGATGTTAAACTGTATTTTTCATACGGGTTACATATAAATAAACGATGTCTGAAATTTATAAAAATATTCTAAGACATTAGAAATCTTCCCAAAGTGTTGTATACCACTACTTTAGACATCACATAAAAACCGATGTCTATGTAAAATTAACTTTAACATCAGTCACGAATACATCAGTCCTTTTTTACATACACATCGTTGTTTACCCGATATATAAAATCTCTTTCTAGTAGTGGCTTGAAAATCTTCAAAGCTAATAGCTTCAACTATATATAAATTGCTACATAATTTGTTGTTTTGGCCCTTAAAGTATTAATATTTGTACCCATAGATCCCAAACTTACCATATAGGAATTGCTACATAATTTGTTATTTTGGCTCTTAAAGTATTAACATTTGTACCCATAAATCCCAAACTTAAGTGGACGTACATTTTAAACTCTAAGGTATGTGATTAATATACTTTATTTTTGTTATCTTCAAATAAGGGTGAGTGTTGTTTGTCTCCAATGGTGTGGACTAGCTCGGACTGTAAGAAATTTTTTGAAAGGGAGGGTCGGGATTCAGGGGCAAGAGGGTGTTTGCGAGCATTGTGGCCTAATAGAAAATAGAGTGTTATGTAACGCGCAGCTGCTAACCTTCGGGTGTGCAGTAGGTAAACCCTATAGGGTCACACAATAGCATGCAAAGATTCGAACTTGTAACCAAGAGGATAGTTATCCCCTCTTTAACCAACTGAGCCAACCCTAGCTTGCGAAAATAGAATGTGTTTCAAGGCCACAAATACGCGTGTTGTTGATGGTTATTGGCTAGTTTAGGGTTATAGCAATAGCCTTGTTTCTCATTTTTTACTCATTCAAATATATAATTTTATAATTTAATATCTCAATGCACATTACCCTACTGGTGATTATTTTAAGTTACTTTATTACATAGATAACTTACTTAGAAAATATAGTTTATTATAATTTAATATATATGTTATGTAGTTAATTAGTTATTTAATCAAACTTACATATTTTAATGTAAATATATTTTGTTTTCAAATAATTCTTTCTTTAATTTAAACATAATCTTGAAAATTTTATGATTTAATACATGAACAATTATAATAACAATAATTTTTTTAAAAAAAAATTCAAATTTAAGTTACCAAACCTTCACTAGTAACTCTTCATCGAGAATAGAAAAGGATGAACCCTTCCCTTTTAACCAAGCATCCAAGAGAGAGGTTGAACCCACCAAGCCCAACTCAACCCAACCGGCCTAAGCCTAACCCAAACCTACCTGTAACTCCTCAACCTTTAATATAAATTAATTCATGATATAAGTCTTTTTAATATGTACATGCTTAGTAAAAATAATTAATATTTTTTTTAAGTTATAATATTTAGAAAGTGTTAAATTTTGTTGGAAGGTCTTAACTAAACAATCAAACAAACCCATTATTCTTATATTAATATTGTAATATAAAACACATATGAAAGGTTACCAAGAAAGATTTGGACAAAGTTAAAAAAAATATATATGTGAGTGTTATTAAAATGGATAGTAATGATTTTAGAATTTAAAAATAAATACCATGATTTACTTGTAATTACAAATTAACAAAATGTGAACATAAACCTAAATTTGGTAAATGGTGTGCTATTTTGTTCGCGTTTTAACTATTAACAAAACGTTAAATATAACATATATAATATAATAAGGTAATTAAATTATATGGAAAAAAGTACATGGTTTTAAAGGGTTTGACCTATAACGAGAGTTGAAAACCTAGTTTCAAATGCTAGAGTTATTGGACTAAGAAATGATTCCAAATTCAAGTTTTTGATAGACAATATAGGAATATAGGTGGTGTGTTGAATCATTTTCTCCATTATTTTTTACAAAATCCTTCATAGATATGTAACAAAAGAAATAATTTTAAGAATTAACAGTTAGCTACTAATGATCTGCATATATCTTAGCCTCCTCAAATAACTTTTAGGTATATGTTTATATATAGTTTCGAAGATTGGTGGTTAGTAAAAACTTAGATATTCAAATCTATGGAAAATAACATTTTTTTTAAAATTACTATCGTAAATGAATGACTCATTCCATTAAACCAACCATTCTAATTAATCATTTTGACTATGATATTATTGAATGTATTGGTCTACAAGTAGACAATATGGTATTCAATGATTCTCCTTCAATTTAATCTCATTCCCAACTAGTGGCACAAATTAGAGTTTTTACCAACATAAATTATTATACCAATTTTATTTTGAAAGCTTATTAACATAAGTTAAAATATATTAATTAAAAATAAAAAACTATTAAATAATTAAATTAGTTAGATTAAAAAACATAAAATTAATCTTGTAGGTAAAATCACAATAGCTTGACTAGGTAAATTTTATGCATTAAATGAACATGCTGTGATTTTCCTTATTAACATGTATAGCTTTTAAGCTAGTGTAGTTAAGGTTAAGAAAATAATCTTGTAGGTAAAATCACAATAATAACGAGCCAAAGAAATATACTCTTTAAAGGAAGGCCGAGCCCCAAGATAAACAAGGGTCCAAGAAAAAAGGTATTTTGGGTAGCAACCCATCAAGATAATAAGATGATTTACTATTTCTAGTCCATTGTAGAAACTTGTATATAAAATTTTTAAAAACAAAACCTCCCCTACTAGTACATTCTATAATCTTCATTATTTAGTTCATAACCATACACCACTAGTCATATATTTACAACATCTCCCTTATCTTGTCTTATAGTTTTATGATATCTAAAATAAATGTTATTTGAGTATTGAACATAGGGAAAACCATATAGCCACCCCTTTTATCTTTTAAAATTAAAGGTTTATTTTACTATATTGAAGGAGACAAATGTGTAACTGACATGAAGTTCCTAATTGAGAAGCTATCATACATATACACACTGGTGCCCATGTATATTTTTGTGACTGAGTATCCCATATTTCCATATACTTTGTTTTTTATTGCTTATTTCCATTTTCTTTGTTTTTCAACCTACCTTTAAGATTTGATATGTTGTATTTTGGGTCTGGTTATCTTTTTAAACCTATACAAGTATTGTGTGTTGATATTTTTTAAATTTCTACACAACAGTTGATTTAAAAGAGATTTTTTGTGTCCTCGTAGGTAGTGGCCATATTTGTCAAAAAAAGAGATCTGACAATTTGGATAGAATTATTTGATAGTTGTTGTTTATAATGGATAATGGACATAGAGAAAGTGAATATGATTGTTCTTATAAAAAAATGTTATTCTTGATTTTTTCTTTCATTCTCCACATTTTTACAAATTAACTAAAGTCAAAAGATAGAAAAAATCAAATATAAGTATTAGAGAAATTATTAATTATTTTAAAGTTTGTTGTTTGAGCCCAATTACATTATTGGTGTATTAATTTTGGATTGGATTTTTGGTAGGTGGATGAAAAACTAGTTGATAACCTTCTTATTCAATATTAAGCTCTATTTATTATCTTTTTAATATAATGGTGAATATTTCCTTCCAAAATTTTTACATAATATGCTTGTGTTCCTATTTGCAGTAAAATAATGAAGAAAATGCTCCACAATACTAAGGATTACTTGTATATGATAGGTATCGTATACAATTTAATAAATTGATGCAAAATATTAAATATTTTTTTTTATCTGGTAAGGGTTACACCCCAAATTGAATTGGGCAAGTGTTTTCCACCTTTGTTACAACCAACCAAACACATGCTCATGAAATTGGATCCTACTAACTGGTTTTGAAGATCATGACACATGAGGCTGGAAGGACTGTGCCTATACATCCAACCTGCTATTGCACGTGCAAACGGGCAATTGATTAGCCCCAATGGCCTATACATCCAACCTGCTATTGCACGTGCAAACGGAAAATTGATTAGCCCCAATGGTTACCAGCCAGTTTTTACTGAGTTGATGCTGCCACATTAATACCCAAATCCCAAATCACTATTAGACAAATGAATGTGAAGAAAGAAAACAATAATAAATTCAAGTAAACCATGTTCATATATACATAGTGTATTAATAAATTATTTTAGTTATTACCAAGAATTGTAACTCTTGAAGTTTTTGTTAAAAGTGTTAAAAAATTGTTTATAATTGATTTCTCCTTAATACTTTGTTAGATAAGGCCATATTTTTATTTTATACATAAATACTATGTACTGCAATGCTATGGGGTCATCTTATACATTTGAAATACTTAATTGTACATTTGGGATAAAAAGCTCATACCATATCAAGTTTATATCTTTTTCCACCCATATCTTTTCTATATTGTTGTAGATAAAAAAATATCTAAAACTAAACCAATTCAAAAGCGTACAAAAATATCAAAAATACAAGAAATATAGACGGAACCTTTTTAGAAGATAAAAACGACTAACTTTTATACATAATGAACTTTTCAAGTGCTTCATCCTTATATCTAAGCAAATAAAAATAATAGTATCTACTACAATCATCAATAAAGGTAATAAAATATTATTTATTGTCTTTATTAAACAAGTCATTAAATTCACATATGTCAGTATGAACTAAATCCAAAATTTCAGAATCTCTTACAACATTATGAAATGGTTTTCTTATTGATTTTAGAAGAGACAAATACTCAACACCTAGATTTGTTATCGAACAAAAATTAAATGACCAAGACAAGAGTGCCAAAAATTAGACGATTCAACGTAATTAACAGAAGAAGCAACAATTTCATTAAGTTCAAAATCATCCTTAACTAAATAAGATCAACTAACAATATTTTTACGAATGTTAGGAATATGATGCACTCTAATCAAGGATAGAACACGCCTACAACACTAGCATTCCCCATAGTCACTGTCCTTTTATGAGCCAGTTGATAAGATACAAATAGAGTTTTGTGAGCAGAAATGGGCACATTAGCTGCAGTATCAATCAACCACTCTTTAGGAAGATAAATAAATAATATTATATGTGTATTGGTAACATACCCTTCATTGATTACAAAAGCATGTGCTTCACCAATAACCATATTAGCTATAGGCACACCAATGGTTGCAGTCCCAATCACGGTATTTGCCTGAGCCACTACATCAGATTTTTTTAGAATAATCTTTACTCCAATGACCTATCTGTCCACAAGACTAACATGGTTTATTTATCTTTGGTTTTAGCCTTGTTCTTTTCATTTTCTGAGTTACCATTACTTTTCTTACTAGCTAGCTTTCATTTCTGATCAGTTGTCACGATGTTTATCTTCATACTCCCACTTATAAACGGCATCAGATAACCCTGTTTAGACTTGTGCTGCTCTTGCATACAAATATCAAACATCAGACTAGTCCAAGTAATCTCTCCCTTCTATTTTATCATGAAAAGAGAAAACTCTTCCCAAGACTTCAGAAGTTATTTATAAGAAGATCCACACCGAACTCCTTTAAAGTATGTATAATCATCTAAAATTCGTTCACCTGTTCAGTCATGGACTTAGAGTCTATAAGCTTCAAGTCAAGGAACTTAGACACGTGATACCTTTTTTGACCTTGCGAGACAATATTATGTGTCCAATCAAGCATCTTTCGCAAAACCTTAGCATTATAGGCCTTTGATAAATAAACATGAAATAGAGTGTAAGCTAAGGCTGCAAGAATTGTGCCTTTGCCATTCTATCTTTCTCTGTGCACATAACATAAGCTGTTATAGTCTCGGCTTTATCTTTATTAACAACATGTAGGTTATAGTGCATCACCAACCCTAGACCCTTAACCATTAACAATGGTTTATCTTTTTCTAACAACGAGAAAAACCAGAACCCCTATCGAACTTGCCAGACATACCCGAAAGATTAATAGGCCGTGAAAATCGTTAAATGGCCCAATTATTGGTGGGTACAATACCATCAAAAGGTTAACCACGAGAAGTAAAGACAATTTCATTCACCATCTTGAATGACGCAATTGGGCAATTATATTCAATATAAATCACACTTTAAGAATAGGTAATCAAAATCAATTAACAAAATAAATCACGAAGGTCAAACGAATTCGATATTTAGAAATTGCAATACTTAACAATAACAAGAAATAAAGTTTATCTATATTATAGGTCTAATATTAGATAAGAATATTGTAAAAGACGTGACTGTTCTTGAAGATATACTCGCTTCGCCTATGATGTGCCGGGCTACCATAAATTAACTTTTAGGTTAATGCAGCAATAGAAAAATCCGTCACAGGCAGGCAAAGTTCAAAAATGATGACACCTCAATTCATCCGAAAATCTATGTATATGTTTTATATTTGGAAGAGAGAAAAAGGGAGGCTAGCAAGGATTCTTGTCCTTTTCCTTCATCCTTTTATTTTTATATCAAAGAACATATATAGTATCATTTAAAAATAATTATTTTGAAGCCTAATTAATACTCCCTCGGTCCCTTCCAATTGTTTACATTTTTGAGGAAGTGTCCGACGCGCATTTTAAGGTGCATAAAAAGTATAGTTCTGTAACTTATTTTTATAATTTTATTTTTCTGAATAAAAGTTGAATGTTTTAATTTTTATTCAGAAAAACAAAATTGTAAAAAAAAATTACAAAACTATACTTTATATGCACCTTAAAATACGTGTTAGACACTCTCTAAAAAATGTAAACAATTGAAAAGGACGGAGCGAGTATTATTTACATAAGAATAATCCTTACTTTAATTTAGATAATAATATAAATATATCTATATGTCTACTCATATCAAGGCCTTGACTCTCAACTGAATATGTCAAGGCCTTGACTCTGTCACTCAAGCCCTTTAGATCGTTCTTATCAGGGTCTTGATTTTGTCACTCAAGGCCTTTATAATGCTTCTTTTTTGTGTCAATGATTTGATGTAACATTTCAAGCCATTGATCTTGGATTAGACCATACATAACACATATACTCTACATAAAGAAACTTCATGGTACTTATTTTTCTATGAATTGCACTAAGAAAATTACTTATATCCATATCCAATTTTTTTGAAAATTACATAACGAACTTACGTTATTAAAACTCCAAACTTTCAAGTTTCTAACACATGGAAGCGAGGGTCAAACACATTTAATTAAGAACTTACATTTTTGAGTGTCGAGCCGAGACAACAAATTAATGTTTTTAAAAAGATGCACGGAGGAGCTGAACAAGTAGGTTTTGATGGATAACATTTATGACATGTGGTACGTGATTTTAGAAAGAACAACTTGGGTGTTAATTATGCTCCAATGATATTGGATTTGTTGTATCCCTTAATAGAAAAAAGTGGCTGGAATTTTTTATTAGAATTCTACTTAATGAAAAACATAGATTGAAGGGTCTTATAATGGTTGATCCTCGCTCTTTGATAGCCTAAAAAAGTTTCAGGGACGTATTTGATTTTGATCCTACATATCCAACCAATAGGTATGCTATAGCATTTGTGCAATTCACCCCGCTGAACCATCACTACCAATAATTAATTTTTGAATTTGCACTCATGTGGGATCAATTGAAGATAAGTTCTAAGTGAGTTTTAGGTACTTGGCTAGTGGAAGGCGAAGAACCCTGGGCTATCATTTACGATAAAGAGCAAGCCATTACGCGGACAATTTAATCTCAACTCCCCAATATTATATATTTGTTGTGTACTTGACACATTAGTAACAAATATCAGGGAAAGCTTTTGAATATATTATTTTAAGCATGCCAAAGGTAAATGTGATTTCAAAAATATACCATTCATTAACAAGAGATGTGGTTGGAGATATGTGAAAAATATTAATTTGGAAGTACAATATATATAATATGATGTATATATATTTAATTAAATAAATTAATATATATATCCGCATTTTTATTCAAAACAAGTAAAGTATTGACTTGAAAAATTCTAAAGTATAAAAATATATACTTTATATTTAATCATAACTATCACAAATTGGAATTGTAATTTTTCGTTATTACTACATATTATGTTATATATATAAAATGCAAACCATATAAAATACTTATTGGAATCATATTCTTTGTCCTAAATTATTTCCATTTCTTTGACTTGGGTTTGCTCATCACAAACTATTCAACTAATTGAATTTTTATATATTTTTGATCCTATGTATTAATTAATTATCAACCACTAGCTTATGAAGTAATAATTATATTTGAAAATTAAATAATTTAATCTCACACCTATATTTTACATAAAAGTAGAATTTTGAGTTTTTTATGTAGCAAAAGAGTTTTTGATTTTGACTACACTCATTTTGGTAATTAAAATAAAACATTAACATATGGTGAATGCGTAACTCACAAATTGTACCAAAGAATTCAAGCACTTAATAAAAGTACAAATTGCACCAAAGAATTGTAGCACATAATAAAGTCATTTTCTTACTTCAAAAAAAATGAACTCATATTCTTTGACGTGAGTGACTGTGAAAGGGATTTTTTCATACTTGTATTTAGTTTTCATCATTAAAACATATGCGTTGTTATGTTTCCAGTCTGTGTAAAATATGCAATAAAAATGATTCAACATGAAATATGAAAATTAGAATATCGACCATATAATATCTTTTGAATATAATATAAACAACCAAAAGCCAGAAAAAAGTGTTGAAATACTACCAACAATATACTATTTACAACCATCTTCAACAATAAAAGCTACTAAATTCTTAAGAAGTTGGTCAGTTAATGTCAAAAAACTAATTATTAACACATTTGTGTGGTCGACATGCTAAATAGGCAAAAGTTGGGCCATTAGATGGTAACTTGTGAAATAAAAGTAGCTAAAATGTTAGTAAGTTATCTTATGTGGTTATGTGTCTTGGCGTTGCTCATACTTGCCTCGATACAGTCATGCAATTTTGTGGGGCCAAAATTTAAAAAACTAAAAAAGTCATAAATGAGCGATTTTAGGTCAATTTTGACAATTATAAAAGACTAACTCATTATTTACCACTTGACTAGTTCGAACAAAGCAAATAGGTAGGAAATGGCTTATTTTCAACCAAAATTGGTCATAGCCCACTTATTTTGTCACTCGAAAATTAGTATTTTTCCCTTAATATATTATATCACAAGGGTTACACTACCTTCTTAAAAATTCTTTTATGTTATTTACTCTCATTTCCCCACCAGCTATTGAATTTAATAAGATCACAGTGCACCCAAAGGTAAAGGGTAAAATTTATGAATTATTCATCAATTTGTAATAATTACTCGTGAATTCACATGAAAGACAATTAACAAAAAATATATTAAGCAACAATAAAGGAGGGGTGGAAGGCAATTAGGAAAAAATATCTTAGAAAATAAAAAGGGATGATTATTTAATATTTCATAAAGATGCCAAGAAATAGAATTAAAAAATATGTGAACATAAATGTTTATAAAGTTGAATTTCGGGAATGGTTGAGCTCCATGGGAGAGTAAAGGGGTGGCCCGTAAAACATGATTAACAACATTACAAGAAATTAAAAATGTCACAAAAGAAGAACACACTGCATTAGTTTTGATGACTTTCTCCAACTACTCTTTATTTATGGGATGATTATTTATGGGATGAGTGTTTGTTGTCTTGGAAATTTTAATAACAAAGATGAAGCTCAGTTTGAAAATCTTGAGAGCAAACAGCCTCAACCTTATGGGAATTGCTATAGAATTTTTGGTTTGCTAAATTGTATGTAATTTCTTCATATGTGTAGTAGGAGCCCTTAGACTTAACTTAGGATGTGTTTGGAATATTAGTGGCTAGAAGACAAAATTTTTTATTAAAGAACTGAAATATTGTTACGTGAACTTTTGTAAACTTGTTTCATAAATTTTAAAAGTCTTATTGACCTTTTGACAGTTAAAGTATTAATATTTTACCCATAAATCCTAAGGTATGTAACACCACGTGTTGGTATTAGTTGCACACGTGGCAGTAGTGTGGGTTAGTCGACGTAAAATTCGACTAAAATTAGTAAATAAACGAGTAGGGAATCTGACCGTCACGGTATCGAGTCGTTATTTTTTTAATACCGAACAAGTTGGGCCATATAACGATCAAAATTGCGGTCCTTAAAGGCCCTGTTTTCACAAAAATCTCATGTTCTTGTATGATGGTGAAATATGGTATATACGAGATCATAGGAGACAAGATGCCAAAAGTTGTTGATGTTGTACTAGTTAGATGATAACTTCCAATGGATGATATGTTTAAACCACGCTGATTCAAGAGAAAAATATTGTAGATTTTTAATAAATAATGTGTTATAAACAAAATCAATTTTTGATCTACAAACTTTGTTGCACAATTTTGATCAAGTTTTACTTAAGTGCGACCAAGTAATTGTAGAGAAATTACTTGTACAAAATCACAGGCTGACGGCTCACATTAGTTTTCTTGAGGGAATAGTTCACCAGAGTGAACGTGATCTCTGACTTGTATCGTTATATCCATAACCTCACATATGAGTCCCATCTCCGAAAGATTGAATATCTCCCTTTTGTTCCTAACAACTCTAACTCTATCTCAAGTAGAATGACTCAATTATATCGTCATTTGAGTTTACGAGAACTACTATTGTTAGATTAAGAATCGTATTTAAATACTTTTATGGAATCAACTCTTATCTTCGTTAGTGGATTTAGTCTTTTACCTCGTACTTTTGTATTTAGATCGATAATTTTTGGTAAGTCCCCACTCCCCACTACTTGAGTTAATTTCTAATTATCATTACTTTTTAACACGACTCCCCTATTGTTTATAGGCAATTCTTCTTGCTATTGATATCATCTTAAATATTATTGCTAAAGGTGAAAGGCAACACCAAGCTCTTGTTTGCCGGTAGGGCCGTGGCATGTGACACATAACACACAATACATTTTTAATACCCAAAAATTATTTTATTATACCAATATTCAAACACTACTTATTCATACGTGCATCATAGGTTGGTGTTTCATAGTATTTGAAGCCAAATCAGCACATGTTCCGACAAGGTGACTCTAGGTTAAGAGGCGGGCTCATTTTTTTGCCATATGAGCACTATAACCCATATTTTATTTACATCAAGAGTGGGGGCACTTTCATGTCATACTAACAATTGTGCACAACTGTACTATATGAGATTTTCATGATAGATATTTATGTCCAATAAATTGTTTATTATTTGGTTTTTATATAATTTATGTGAATTAGTGAATAATATTAAATTTAACTCATTCCACTTTGACGAGTCAAATATTC
Source organism: Apium graveolens (assembly GCF_009905375.1). Classification (NCBI taxonomy): domain Eukaryota; kingdom Viridiplantae; phylum Streptophyta; class Magnoliopsida; order Apiales; family Apiaceae; genus Apium; species Apium graveolens. Next base: position 76,373 of record NW_027418145.1, read on the forward strand.
TGAATTATTTAAGGAAGAAAATTCGAGAGAAAAGTATAAATGTAGTAAAACATAAAAGAGTTCTATGTGTTTATGTGATAGTCGAGTTAAAATATTCAAATTTAGCCGACCATTGAATTATTTTCTGATTGTTAATTAAGAAGAATAATTATATAAATAGAGATTAAAATAAAAATTTGTGGATATGAGATTTTCCAAGCTTGAGAAGGTCAATATATGTTATCCTAATCATATGTGGTTAGCAGATTTTTTTTAATATTTTTAAATGAATTATAGTTTAAAAAATAGCGTCTATTTGGTCTAAAATATTTATATAAAATCTGCAGAGTATTTTCAAATCTCAAAACTTGTTTATTATCTATAGTATAGTTCTAGAGACTTTTGAAAAATGATGGTTAGATTTATTATAATGACCAAGTATTTTAAAATTGATCTTTAAGGATTATTTTTCTTTTGCGAGCTAACTTGCAAAATTCGTAGTAAATAAACCGCTCAAAAATTGTAAGGCCCGAGAAATTTTAAGTAAGTAACTCTCGTTATCGCGATTTATGATTTAACGTAAGTGCGTGAATTAATTTATTAGAGTGTGAACATCGCAAGTGTCAACATCGATTAGTTTATTAGAGTATTATGATTAATTAATTCCCAATGATATTTAAATATATACTTATTGGGTCGTTAATATTTTGTAGGGATTTAAATAGGTATGAGATTATTAAGTTCTGGGAAACTATTTAAATAATTATTTATTTTCTGAAAAATAAAGAATCGCATTATTATTCTATAATTATAACCGAGTGTATTGAAGAATTTAAAAGTTCTTATAATCATTTATGATTATTTTATAATGATATTTTTATGGGGAAAATAATTGTGAGTGTAGCTGTCTATTTAGCTAAAATAAGTGTTAGCTTTGGAATCCTAATATTGCATTAATAAATTTCTTGAATATCCTAAGATTTGTGCTCTAGTAATTATTCTTTAATTAATTTTTTATTTATTTAGTAATATAAAAAAACTTGAATTGCGATTATTTCGAGTACAAATTTTATTTATATTTTTTTTCTATTTAAGAAATTGTATGGGTGCCAATATTATCATTATATTATTATTATATATATTATTATATATTTTATATTATTATTATTATTATATATTATTATATTATCATCATTATATATTATTTTCTCTATCCTATTATTGTTAGTAAATTTAGAAAGAATGATAACTAATATATAAAATATATATATAAATTGTACTTCCTAGACAATTCTAGAAATTAGTGGATATTTATCTCGTTAGTTGTTAACCATGGTTAAATATTTATTTATAAGTAATTTTAAAGGAGTAATCTGTATATTTACCAAAATCCCTTCCTTTTCTTCCCAAAATTCATTTACACTAACACTCATAATCCAAGAAAGTGAAAACTTTAATTTGGATAAAAGGTTTTAGTAGGAGGATCAAAGAAAGTTTTGGGGTATTTGGATAAGGAATTTTTTGTGGTTAAGAAATCTAATTAAATCAAGATCAACAACATGTGGGTTATATTATATCATCCCCAAAACCGTTAATCGTTAACCATAATTTCATCTTTTTCTACCACATAGACAAACCGGAACCTCCAGCGAACTTTTCAAGCATACTGAAAGATTAATGGAGTATGGAAAACGATACGTGGCCCAACAGT